>NC_041404.2:104284885-104414885 GCF_900747795.2 Erpetoichthys calabaricus
AGTCAAACAGGTTCCAGTTATGACCATTACGCGTAGAATTTCGAAATAAAACCTGCCTAACTTTTGTAAGTAAGCTGTAAGGAATGAGCCTGCCAAATTTCAGACTTCTACCTACACGGGAAGTTGGAGAATTAGTGATGAGTGAGTCAGTCAGTCAGTCAGTCAGTCAGTCAATCAGTCAGTGAGTCAGTGAGGGCTTTGCCTTTTATTAGTATAGATTCATCAATAAAGGATGCATTGTCTATTTTGATGGATGATAAGCAATAAGTAGTAGAAAATGTGAAACTCCTTGATTAGATTGTGCAAGATACTCAAAAGATGTGAAATTACCAATACTTATAGCATTATAATTTAACTAGGTAGAAAAAATATTTGCAAGACCGCCCCACCTCTTTCTTTGGTGAACAGAATAAAAGAAATTATAACCCAGAGGAGCAGATTTTAGAACACTAGCACCATTTAACATTTAACCATGTTTCACATAGAATTAAACATTTATATTTATCTATGTGTGATTAAATAATTTATGTAAAATGTTTTACTATTTAAAGCCCTAATATTAAACAAGGCCCACATACAGGTTGTGTTAACACATAGCTTTACAGAAGCCTCAGGATAAATATTAAATTGTTTGTATTTACACTACACTCGGAATGACCACCAGAGGACGAACTGGAGGTGACTGCCAGCATTCTTTATGTTTTTGCACCACCGCGCCCCTGCTGCTTTTGAAATTAAATATAGTTGGCCAGTTCCGAGCATCAACTTGATGATAACATACATACAAGACCGCAAGACAAGCACATTAGTGAGTCTTCATTGTTTTTTAATTTATTTTTATTTTTAAATTTGTGTTTTTTAATTATATTTTTCTCAAACAATTAAAAAAAAACAACTTTATTTTCCTCCCGAGCAACATCGGGTATTTCAACTAGTTTATTTATATAACCCCCCTGTGCACTGATTACATTTTAATACATATTCAAGTCTATTATCAAACATATTATTTGATAGTCATGAGAGTTGTATTACCTTAGTGATGTTTTTGAAGAGGACAAAAAGCTCTCAGTCTACTGGGGTGTAGGCTATCTCACCTGAAGAACTGAAACAGTTCTCTTCACAGAAAGTTTTCTGCCAGTTGTTCAGGGAGATAAGTCTGTTGAATGCTTCATCTCATCTGCTCATTGGAAGTGGTCCCAAGATGATGATGCTTGCAGCCAAGGTCCTCTCCTTGATGGCACAAACAAGCGATGAGAAGTCCCGTTTCAATATTTCCGACTTACGGTGAAAAATATCATATCTAGCAGACATTTGCAGTTCATTTCACTAAGCACTAAAGAAAACATCTTTAAGTCCATTATAGATTATATATTAACTAACACAAAAATAAACAAATATAAATAAACATAAAAATAAACAAATAAACACCAGAACTCTAGTCCATCTCCCTTCTTCCTTTTCAAATAATACATAAAGGACTGCCCAGGACTTTCTGGAGTCCCCAAAAATCAAACTTTACACAAGTCCCAGACCTTTTCCCCCCTTCACCTTTTATCAAGCTACTCCAGGGACTCTGAATATACTTCCTCCACAGATGCACAACTCAAAATAAAACAAACCAGGGATGATAAAGGTCAATATTTCTGTAATCTATAGTTTGATTCTCAAACTGTACTCATTTTGTATCAAGTACCAAGAAAAAATATCAGTTATAATTTTTCTGCAAGATACAGTAGCAAGATTCTTGCTAAGACACAGAATTTATTATCACACTATTACTATTACTGCAGCCTAGAGCATTGTGGGTCATTTTTGACTTCAATCAATCATATAATAGATTTTTGTAGTCACTTACTTCTTTAACCAATCATATATTAGGATATTTTGCTCAGTCACTTTGTCATTCAGCAAATCAGCAGCTGGGGGTACTTGTCAATCATTTTGTACTTTATCCTCCCCACAGATCCACCCATTATTTCTCCATGTGAAGGGTCCAGCTGCAGCCCTCCACAGCTCCATGATTCAGCAACTTTGTTGGACAGCCAATTACATTCTCTCTTTATGTCACATGGTTAGACAGCAGAGTGCCACTGGACAGCCAAAGAATTTGCAGCTTTTGTCACACAATTTTAAGGGTACTTGCTCCTTGTAAATTCTCAAATTCTGTCTAGAATGTATGTACATTTCTATGTTTGGACTTTGAAAAACACAATAAAACAAACTTTGTGTGTGGTAAAACATACAGGGGAACAGGACACAAACAGTTATGGTGTATACTCTCAGATAAGTCGAGATTTGATTTTATCATATAATTTCTGGTATTTTATAATGTCGGTCGTATAAATCAAATGCAGAAAACTCACACTATTGGTTCAAGAGATTATGGTATGCTAACGCACACCTAAGAGAGTAACCACGGAGCACACTGCCTTTTTTCTTTCTATGTATTGTGCCTAAGTGACCACATGGTAATACCCAAACTATTCCGAAGCAATGTTTGCACTGATTTGTGTTTTTTGTATCTCACACCGTCATACACCTTTATCATAAGAGCATCCCTTATCTACGATGGAGCGTTTGATCAGAAGAAAAAATGAAGCTGGTTTTAAATTAAATGTCATTGAAGTAGCGAAACTGCAATGCTGCAACAAAATTCAATGCATCTGAGAAACTGATGCAAGATTGGAGGAGGCAGGAAGATGTAAAAAAAAAATTAAGTGTCGAATTTTTGAACGGGGGTATAAGTCAGGGTCTGATTTTATGATCGATTTTTCGGGTTTCAAGACCCAACTTATATGTGAGTATATATGGTGTCTTTTCATTCTGTGCAAAATCAACATTTTAGAGTATAACATTCTTAACAGAAAGATGCTTTTCTAGTGTCACAAGAATGAGTCACAGACATCATGAAGGTTTGGGGCAGCCACCCGTATATTGTTCCACAGCTGCAAAAATGAGTTAATTTGAACAGAGATGTTCACAGATTTGAGTCCAAAACAGAACTGATGTTATTGAGGTTAGATGGCAGCTTTAAAGGCCAGCAAAGGAAATGACGTCATCAGGGCCAGAACCAGACGTGATGACGTCGGGACCGGAAGTGACGTCATCATTGGGCTGGAAACAGAAGTAACATCATCAGTTAGCCAGTACCCTGCGGGATTTCCCATGGATGGTCTGCAAGAGATTGAGAGACACAGTCAGCACACCCCGCCACTCCCTGGTCTGGGTTGGAATTACTATCATTTAGGCTCTTCAGCTGTCTCCCAGTTGCACGTGTGTGACAGTAGGTATAATTGTAATGTGAAGGCAACTAAATGTTATTAAGCTAACTTAATTGTTTGCATTCTAGTACTGATAAACACTATATAGTTCTCCTTTATTCTTTTATAATATAGCTTAATTTAAATATATTATATTTTTCAATGTAATTTAATTTCTCCCTTACATCTTGAGCTCTAATTGTAGATATTATCAAAAGGAGCTTATAAACCAGTGACTCAGGTGGTCAGTCTTTCTGCCCACCGGAAAATAGTTTACCAAAATAGTCGATCATGAACTTCAGTGTGTCAATGAGGAAGTCAGGAACTTGATAAACAGATTCAACAGCTCCTGGCTCGCCAGTTCACATTGCAGAAACAGAAAGCCCAACTACAAGGACTACAAAAAGACTCCCTCAAAAGCATTCCAGAAATCTTGGCATCATTGACTCCACCACATTCCACTAAGACACCAGGCAGAGTTAGCTTCGCCCCTGCTGCACTGAAGACCACCAACTTTTTTGGAACACTTCGCTCCCCCGACTTGCCTACAACTCATAAGGATGTTTTAATCATTTGAGATTCGATTGTTTGCAATTTAAACTTTCCATTAACTGACCTCAAGGCTTTTGTATCCTGCTATCCTGGAGCCCATGTCTTAGATATCGAAAGGAAAGCACCACCAATCTTTGAGAAGCACAAGAAGAGACATTTTGGAAGTGTTGGTCTCCATGGTGCTGAGGTAGGCGGTAGAGACTTTTATTTGGATTAAGTGAGTTTGAAACTAAAAATTGCAAACAATCTGCATGTATTTAAGGAGCTCCACATGAAACAGAAAGACCTATAGGGATACAACTAGCATACTTTACACACACTAACTTAAATTGAACCAAACGTTCAAAATATTCATACTGTGCAGAAAAATGTCTTGTACTTTTTAGGAAAATCTATCTATATATGAGGAGAATGTTTAAAATTCCACATGAACAATGACCACATTTGAACGGAATACTTTTGGATCCATGAGTTCCATTATGCAATTACCTTATTCAGACAAGAATAACTTCTCTTTTGCAGATATATGTATATTCATCTGGTAAAATAGCATAGTAAGACTATATAATAAGGATGTTTTATTTTTCATGTTGGACATGCAATGGAATGTTTTTTTTCACACACAAAACCAAAATGTTAACTGACATCTTTGATTTCTGCCCTGTTTCTTTCAGTAAAGTAAATTGCATTTGAATGATTCTCTTTTGAGACCTAGTAAGAGATGACTCCTTTCCCAGACCTTTCAATCTCCATGAAAGTGTGTTTGGCTACAGCATCAGCATGTTTTATTAGCTTCATGTTTTACAAACAACTGACCAAGGCATTCCCATTCTCTGAACTCTGCTTTGGCTGAATCTATCCTCTATTTCAGTTTCATTATTGAAATAGTGACATAACAGACAAAATCAACATCCTGCCAAGAATACCTATTATACCATTTTGATAAGAAACATCTACTTTCACAGTACCATTTTTGTGAATGGGAATGTGTGTAAATTGGGCTGATTTCAGCAACAGTTCATTTTTATTTAAACCAAAATTGCACAAAGAATAATTCAATGGGTTTTAGCAGGTGTAGACCATCAGGGTACATACAGCGGCCCTACCCTGAAACAGACAGGTAGAGACACAAGTGTTGCACAGCACACGTTTATTTACAGTAGGGGAGTGTTTTCTCTCTCCCCACAGCACAGCACATAAAGCACAATTCACAATCCTTTACTCTTTTTGTCTTCCTTTTCTCTCGCCTCCACTCCTCCACAGGCAGCTTCATCCTCTTCCAATCGATTCTGGCTCCCCGAATGCAGTGAGGCAGCTCCTTTTATTTAGGCCCTGGGAGTTCTCCAGGTTGTTCATCAAGATTACAAAAAATCACTCCCAGGTATGGTATCACTCCCAGGTATGGTAGACTCTGCAGCTTCCCCTGGTGGCCCCACGGAACCTAACAGGGCTGTGCCAAACCTTAGCTCCCAGCATGCCCTATGGGAAACCGTGGTGCCACAGCCACCCAGGAGGGTCTGAAGAGAGATATGTGATCCTGAAGAGAGATATGTGATCATAATGGGTAATTTATTTAACTGTAAAGTGATTTTGATAAATATCTATGCACCCAATGTGGATAATAGAGACTTCACCCAAAACATAATTGCATCCATTCCCAATGTGAACACTCATAAAATTATAATAGGTGGGGACTTTAATTGTATTTTAAATCCAGACCTAGTTAGGTCTCCTGCCACAGGGGCAATGACATATGGTCTATAAATATTTGGACAGAGACAACTTTTTTCTAATTTTGGTTCTGTACATTACTACAATGAATTTTAAATGAAACAACTCAGATGCAGTTGAAGTGCAGACTTTCAGCTTTAATTCAGTGAGTTGAACAAAATGATTGCATAAAAATGTGAGGCAACTAAAGCATTTTGTAACACAATCCCTTCATTTCAGGGACTCTCATGGGCAGGTGTGGGCAAGTCCGTCGTTATGTCATTATCAATTAAGCAGATAAAAGGCCTGGAGTTGATTTGAGACGTGGTGCTTGCATGTGGAAGATTTTGCTGTGAACAGACAACATGCGGTCAAAGGAGCTCTCCATGCAGGTGAAAGAAGCCATCCTTAAGCTGCGAAAACAGAAAAAACCCATCCGAGAAATTGCTACAATATTATGAGTGGCAAAATCTACAGTTTGGTACATCCTGAGAAAGAAAGCAAGCACTGCTGAACTCAGCAACTCAAAAAGACCTGGATGTCCACGGAAGACAACAGTGGTGGATGATCGCAGAATCATTTCCATGGTGAAGAGAAACCCCTTCACAACAGCCAACCAAGTGAACAACACTCTCCAGGGGGTAGGCGTATCGATAACCAAGTCTACCAAAAAGAGAAGACTGCATGAAAGTAAATACAGAGGGTGCACTGCAAGGTGCAAGCCACTCATAAGCCTCAAGAATAGAAAGGCTAGATTGGACTTTGCTAAAGAACATCTAAAAAAGCCAGCAAAGTTCTGGAAAAACATTCTTTAGACAGATGAAACCAAGATCAACCTCAACCAGAATGATGGCAAGAAAAAAGTATGGAGAAGGCGTGGAACAGCTCATTATCCAAAGCATACCACATCATCTGTAAAACACGGTGGAGGCAGTGTGATGGCTTGGGAGTGCATGGCTTCCAGTGGCACTGGGACACTAGTGTTTATTGATGATGTGACACAGGACAGAAGCAGCCGAATGAATTCTTAGGTGTTCAGAGACATACTGTCTTCTCTAATCCAGCTAAATGCAGTCAAATTGATTGGGCGGCATTTCATGATACAGATGGACAATGACCCAAAACATACACCCAAAGCAACCCAGGAGTTTATTAAAGCAAAGAAGTGGAAAATTCTTGAATGGCCAAGTCAATCACCTGATCATAACCCAATTGAGCATGCATTTCACTTATTGAAGACTAAACTTCAGACAGAAAGGCCCACAAACAAACAGCAACTGAAAGCCACTGCAGTAAAGGCCTGGCAGACCATTAAAAAGGTGGAAACCCAACATCTGGTGATGTCCATGAGTTCAAGACTTCAGGCTGTCATTGCCAGCAAAGGGTTTTCAACCAAGTATTCGAAATGAACATTTTATTTCCAGTTATTTAATTTGTCCAATTACTTTTGAGCCCCTGAAATGAAGGGATTGTGTTAAAAAATGCTTTAGTTGCCTCACATTTTTATGCAATCATTTTGTTCACCCCACTGAATTAAAGCTGAAAGTCTGCACTTCAACTGCATCTGAGTTGTTTCATTTAAAATTCATTGTGGTAATGTACAGAACCAAAATTAGAAAAAAGTTGTCTCTGACCAAATATTTATGGACCTAACTGTAACACTGCAAAAATATTTACACAGTTTGTAACTGATCATGGCTTGTCAGACACCTGGAAATTTCTAAACCCTAAGTCAAGAGCATATTCCTTCTACTTACCAGTGCATCACTGTTACTTAAGAGAGCAGATTATTTAAAAATTTTCCCACAAAAATAAATTGGAAACCAAGAAGGCATCAGAGTTAATCAGTTAAATTACCAGAATAGATCAAGAACATGCCAGGTGTTCAAATGAGGCACTTAGTAGGAAAAGACAGCCTCTGCATGGAGAACTCAACTTCTTGACAACTAAAGAAACAGAACAACTGAATTTTAAATCAAGTCATCATTACTATGAACATGAAGAGTGTGGAAAAAAGTCGAGACAACAGCAGGCAGACATCAATAAAAAAGTAAAAAAGCAATTTCTTTATTCTTGGTGAGAGTAGGCTTGCAGCCCCTGTCGGCCAATTCTACTGACAGATCAGATAGCCTGTCCAAGAATAGGAGTTAGCTCAGTTTTATAGTAGTTTGTTTACTAAACAAAAAGAGGAAGTATGACAGTTCAATTTGAGGTCAAGCAGAGTCTGCAAGTAGCTTCACATCACACATCAGATCAGTACTGGAGAAGTACACGGTAGTCTTTAGATAAGAGGAACTGTTGGCATATCCATACTCCCAGGCTTCCTACCCAGCTCAGGTTATGCAATTCAGCTATGGCTAATTTTGCAAGACAGTTACAGAGACAGCACTTTGCAAAACATGTACTTCCCTATTCTTCTGCACCATCAGGGTTACAACACTTCAACGGCTATGTGGCAGTTGCAATTTAAGAATCTTATTATAGCTTACATTTCACACATAATGATCATCACACATAATAATTGGTTATACAATATCAAAAGCTACCTTAAAAGTTAGTTTAGTACATTTGTCATACAGGAAAACACTCTTACAGCTTAGTGTGTGTATTAGATTACATTTGTTCAGTTAGCTTAATACCTCCTTAAACTGTACTCAAGCTGAATTCTTTCTCTCTATATATGATAAACAAATCATATAGAAATAATAAATCATAAAACTCTGCGTCATGCTTAATGCAAATTACAGTTATTGGTATTGAGAGTTAAATACTTATAATCATTTCAGTTAATAATGTTTTTTCTCTTTCTCAAGAGAAAGGTAATAAGAAAACAAATCCACAAGCGGGAATTTCGCAATGCAATCCCAGCAATCACCAACACAGACGGAGACAAAATCATTGACCATGAAAATATAATGCACACATTTAGAGACCTTTGTAAGTCCTTGTACTCTAATCAGTTTAAAGAAGACAAGGCACAACCTAATGCGTGTTTGGATGCATCACAGATACCACAACTAGATACTCTCAGTGCACAGGACTCGGGCAAACCTCTGGCACTATCAGAATTACTTGATGCTATAAACTCACTTCAGAGTGGGAAAGCAGCAGGCTCTGATGGCTACCTGCCGAATTTTATAAAAAATTCTCAGTTAAGTTAGCTCCCCTTTTATTAGCAACATTTACAGAAGCTAGAGACAATAAAATTCTACTTCAAACTTTTCACCAAGCATTAATTACCTTCTTTCCTAAGCAAAATAAGGACTTGTTACAATATGCCTGCGGTGTGCTGGCTCCCTGCCCGGGATTTGTTTCCGGCCTTGCGCCATGTGTGGGCTGGGATTGGCTCCAGCAGACCCCCGTGACCCTGTAGTTAGGATATAGCAGGTTGGATAATGGTTGGTTGGTTACAATGTGCAGCATACAGACCAATCTCACTTCTGAATAATGATGTTAAGATATTCTCCAAAGTCCTAGCTAAAAGGATTGAGAAAGTGCTTCCTTCGGTATTATCACAAGACCAAACTGGATTTATTAAAGGCAGACACTTAGCTTCCAATCTTCCTGTTTAATGTAAAAATTACAAATTTATTTGCATTTTTTTACTTTTATCGAATATGTTTAAAGCAAGTAACATTCCATACAATCAAGTTAAAGTTAACAAAACTAAATTCAATTCAACCCCCACCCATGCGAAAGAGAGAAAGGCCAACAGCCAGAGTAAAACTTTTGAGAGTCATATACAGGGAAAGGAGTCTTTCCCCCAATATAAGTGCTTATTCTAAAAGAGTATTGATTAGATTCTGACATGTTGTAAAAAAGTTTTGAACAGATCCTCTAAGAGAGAATTAGATTTTTTCCAATTTCAAATAGTATATAACATCAATTACCCACTGACTTAACAGAGGTGGGTTAAGATTCTTCCAGTTGAGCAAGAAAACTCTGGGTCCAAATAGTGAAATAAAGGCAATTACAGTTTGTTCATCCTTCTCCACTTTCTCCAGTGCTTCATCTGGGAGTACACCAAACACAGCTATTAATGGATTAGGAGTGATTGTAACATAAATGCTGTCTGATAGGCCTTTAAAAGAATTTGTCCAGAATGATGTCAATTTGGTACACACCCAAAACATGTGGCCTAGTGAAGCTGGAGCTTGATTGCAATGTTCGCAGAGTGGATCTTGGAAACATTTTGGACAGTTTAAAACAAGATAGATATGCTTGATAAAAAATTTTAAGTTGTATAATTGAATGCTTTGTGCATATGGAGCTAGACTGAATTCTGTGCATGACTTCCTTCCACTCCTTTTCCGAAATGTTGAGTAAGTGATCCTTTTCCCACTGTTCTTTGGGATCTTTAAAAGGAAAGGACTTTAAAATGGTTTTAATATTTTAGAAATGCTGTCTAAGACTGATCAATATCTCTTCTAGAATTGAAATTTTTTTCTGCACTTTGAATAGTCAGCATACATCTGAATTTTGCAATATTGTTTGGATGAAAAAATGCTGTGTTACAGAAATTACTTTTGTGAGCTTCGAAAGATAGATCAGTGCCAATGATGATACCTAAATCTCCTACTGTAACACATGGTGTGGTTGAAAAACCATTTATAGAGACTAAATTTCAGACAGCCTATTCATTACATAGAGCAATATTTCTACTTGGAATTTAACTTTAGAAAATGATTACTCCTCCAGTCTTTGATATCTTTCGTACAGTGTCTTACTACTTCTTTTTAGGAGACTGTGTTGATTTAATGTGAGTAATGACATCCTTTACCTATTCTCTAACTCTGTGATGGCCATTGCAACTTTATGTGCTGTAATGTACTATGCTGGTAATATCACTTCAAGAGAGGCCCACTGAATAAACAAGCTAATTAAAAGTACCCTGAAAGTATTAGTGAAGGAGCAAAAAAAATGGTCTTGATTTTTTATCTGTCTTCATTAGCCTAAGTCAATGCTTTGGAACCTGTGGCCTTCAAACTTTTAAGTAAGGAAGAAGTGCAATGATTAAAAAATGCAGGTTTGGAAAAATGGTACCACTGTGACTTTACAAACTTGGTATGTTATCGTACAGATGTTAATTAACTAATGTAGCCTTCACCATTGCATTGCTTGTCTGTTGAAAATGAATTCACTCAGTGCCTGGGTTATCCTGGTTGAATGGGTCTGTCTTGTGTTTTACAGTTGCTCATTTATTGTAACACTATGCCTCTTAAACTACCCAAAATAGCAAACTTTGCTTAAACAGTCCTATGTCCTAATTAATCCTGTGCCATCAAGGAAAGCCAATTAACTACTACTCTTACTAACCAGTTCATGCTCAATCAGACAGTAACCATAAAACGTATTGTGCAAGCTTATCATGCATACACCTTGAGTTTTGTTGCCATGTTATTTGCTTTGTGGTTCATTATAGGAAATCACCATTGCTAATATGTCCACATTTTATTTATTTTTCTTCTTTCATATTTACTTAGTTTATAAAGTAGATTATTCTTACATGTGTGTCTTTTTCCTCTTGCTTTCCATTATTTGTTTCTAGCTGTGAGTTGAGCTTTGTTTTTCATTTTATATTTTTATGTTGTTTATGTTGTTTTCAGATTTATTTTAAATGCTTATCTTTTGGCCAGTATTTCATTATAAATACAATCATCTTTTTTCCATCTCTACTTCTATTGAACAGGTATTTACCTCTTCCTATAATAGTAACTTTTTCCTAACTCTTCTTGAATGGTGTGATTACAACCATATATCAGTTTCAGCCTCATTCTGCTTAGAGGTTCTCAGCAGGGTTTGTACATTTCTCTTGGGTAAGACAAATTTGGAGTGAAAAACTCTGAGCTCAGTCAGCAGTAGTTAACCATCTATACTATAGAAATCATACACTCTTTTGACCATCTGGATATCTTCCTTATGTATTGAAAACACAGTGAGTGAGTGTAAACCTGACAGGATTATACCTGTTGTAATGCTCTCTTTTCGTTTGAACTATTGTGTCATTTTTGTGGCATTGTAGTTCACATTTACCTTTAGAATTATTGTAGTGTAAGGAGACTTATAAGTCTGTGTTATTGATGTGACACTAAAAATATATCTTTATGGTACTTTTCCCTTTCTGGCTTATTCAGGAATGTTGTCTGGTATGTCAGTTCTGCAGTTTCTGCCTTTTGTTTTGGATTTTCAAACAGAACATTGAATTACTCATTCTTTTCAGTCTTTTCATAACTCATTAAACTATCATGTAAGATGAAGTAAGATCAAAATCTGTTTTTGTAGCAAATTTGAAACAATATAATAATTCTCTGAATATACTAGTATGGCTACCTCCATAAAAAAGTATGAATTCAAAGTCTATTTTATGCAATAACATCTGGGCATCAGTAGCAGCAGAGTTAGGTGGTTGTTTCATTATTCGGAGTACCAGTACCACAGCATAGTGTTTTGAGAGCATCTTTATGGCATAACCATTGAGTACCAGACAGCTTTTTTAGATGATGATGGACATTCTGACCCGGACAGAGGGATTTTTTTTTCTACAAATGCAGCATTTTACTTTGCAGATGATGTAAAAAATGAACAAAGTGATTGGTAAATTGCGTACTTTCAGCTAAAACTGTTAAGGCAATGTGCATGCAAAGCTTTTTCATTTTGATTTTGGATTCTGGCATGAAGGTCCTTATAGGTGCCACTCATATTAAATGCCCCATCATAACCTTGGCCCCTTATCTTTTCTAGCTTCATATAAAATGTTTTGAAGATTTTCACCAGTTATTGATTTAACCTTACATGCTTAGAGGTAGTTTTGCTTTATCTCCATGTCATGTTCATATCGTACAATAAAGGAGACATGTTCCATATGAGGAGAAACCACTTGTTTCATCCAAAAGAACAGTGAAAATATCAGCATTACTGATTTCTTGTAGACTGATAATCTAAGAACAGAGCAATAATTAGACTAATCAAGAAAATAAATAAGGAAAAAAGACAATGCTCAAAATCCGTCAGACTTCAGTGTACCATCAACCTAAGCTTCCTCCACTTTAAATTGAACTAAATTGACAGATGCAGGGTTAATGGAGTGGTGATGTCTGTTGGTGTACCACACACACAATATAGGGGACTTAGGAAATCTTAAATTCACATATACAAATATAATACATAAATGTAACAATTTTAACATAAAATAAATCATTTCAATAAACATATAAAAAACCATTTTAAACTAAACCAAAATACCATAAAAATGAAACATAAACAAAGGTCAGGAAATGTAATCTGGCAGACACATAGCAGCTTTCCTATGTTTTTATTTTTTACTCAAGTGTGTTGAAATTTAAGTTTGTTGTTGGTGTTGAGATATTATGATTGAATGATTATTGTACTCATTTAACAGCTAAATATTTTTAGATTTGTATAGTTGAGTAAATTCAACAGACAAGCAATGCAATGATGAAGGCTACATTATTTAATTAACATCCGTGAGATAACATACCAAGTTTGGAAAGTCACAGTGGTACCATTTTTCCAACCAGCATTTTTATAACCATTGCACTTCTTACTTACTTAGAAGTTTGAAGGCCACAGGTTCCAAAGCATTGACTTAGGCTAATGAAGACAGACAAAGACAGATAAAAAATCAAGACCACTTAAAATTAATTCAAAATGTGTAATTCAGTTTGATATTAAGATATTAATTCTCACTGGTAAAATAGCTATCTAATTATTTAACCTGAATGCAGTTTCAACAATTCTGCTAAGCAGCAGCAGCAACAACACATTTGGGCCACTAGAAAAGGGAATCAAAAAGTTCATGCAACCTAGTCTTAAAAAAGTGAAACAAATTAGAATTGTAGCAAGCATTAGAACATTAGAAAACTCTAGACGAGAACAGGCCATTCAGCCCAACAAAGCACGCCTGTCCTATCCACTTATTTCTTCCAAAAAAACATCAAGTCAAGTTCTGAAAGTCCCCAATGTCTTACTGTCTACCACACTACTTGGTAGCTTATTCCAAGTGTCTATCGTTCTTTGTGTAAAGAAAAACTTCCTAATGTTTGTGCGAAATTTACGCTTAACAAGTTTCCAACTGTGTCCCTGTGTTCTTGATGAACTCATTTTAAAATAACAGACTCAATCCACTGTACTAATGCACTTCAAAATTTTAAACACTTCAATCATGTCACCTCGTAATCTTCTTTTGCTTAAACTGTATAGGTTCAGCTCTTTAAATCTTTCCTCATAATTCAACCCCTGTAGCCGTGGAATCAGCCTAGTCGCTCTTTTCTGGACCTTTTCTAGTTCTGCTATGTCCTTTTTGTAGCCTGGAGACCAAAACTACACACAGTACTCAAGACGAGGCCTCACCAGTGCATTATAAAGGTTGAGCATAACCTCGTTGGACTTGTACTCCACACATTGTGCTATATAACCTAACATATTTTTTGGCCTTCTTAATGGCTTCTGAACACTGTCGGGAAGTCGATAGCTTAGAGTCCACTATGACTCCCAAATCCTTCTCATAAGGTGTACTCTCGATTTTCCGACCGCCCATTGTGTATTCAACCCTTACATTTTTACTTCCTATTTGTAATACCTTACATTTACTGACATTAAATTTCATCTGCCACAAATCTGCCCAAGCCTGTATGCTATCGAAGTCCTTCTGTAATGATATAACGGATTCCAAATTATCTGCTAATCCACCTATCTTGGTATCATTTGCAAACTTGACCAGCTTGTTACTTATATTCCTATCTAAATCATTTATATATATTAAAAATAGCAGCAGCCCTAGAACTGACCACTGTGTAACACCACTCTTAACATGGGTCAATTCTGATGAGGTTCCTCACACCATCACCCTCTGCTTCCTGTGTCTGAGCCAATTCTGCATCCATCTAAAAGCATCACCCTGAACTCCCACTTCTTTTAATTTGATGCCCAACCACTCATGTGGCACCTTATCAAATGCTTTCTGAAAGTCCAGATGAATAATATCATATGCTCCACTTTGATCGTATCCATTTGTTGCCTCCTCATAGAATTCCAGCATGTTAGTAAAACACGACCTCCCTTTTCTGAACCCATGCTGACTGTACAGAATGACTCCTGTCCTTGCCAGGTGTTGCTCAATCCTATCCTTAATAATTCCTTCCATTAGTTTTCCTGTGATGCATGTTAAGCTTATAGTTGCTTGGGTCTACCCTGTCACCCTTTTTAAATAATGGGATGATATTTGCTATTTTCCAGTCCTTCGGAATCTCTCCAGTGCGCAGTGACTTCCTAAAAATATGTGTCAAGGGTTTATATATGTACTCGCTAGCCTCCTTAAGAACTTGAGGGAAAATATTATCTGGTCCTGGTGATTTGTTTGATTTCAGCTTATTTAATCATGAGCAGCACTTCTCCATCTACAATTTCCAAATCCCTCAGTACTCTCCTTAGTAGTCCCTGTTACCTCTGGGATGTTATCCACTTGCTCACATGAAAACACCTCAGAAAAATGTAAGTTTAGGGCATTTCACTGTCTATATCTTTTAGTTCCCCTTGATTACATCTTGCCTGAAGAAGGGGCTTGAGTTGCCTCGAAAGCTTGCATATTGTAATCTTTTTAGTTAAAGATTTAGTTAAATTAAAGGTGTCGTTTTGCTTGGCTTTTCTCTACATTCATAATGGCTAACACGGTACAACACCTTAGTACTAAAATACTGAAAGAATCTCTTAAGGTCGTCTTTTGCCTTAGCTGCTATATTCCTCTCCAACTGTCTTAGCCTCCCTGATATCCTTCTTGATGGTTGCCCTCATGTTCTCATACGCTCTACGATTCACTTTGCAGTCATTAGTCTTATATACCTTATAAAGCAGTTTTTTCCTTTGCAACTTCACGTGGCTGATGTGTGCTTTGCAAACGCTAGAGGCTGTTGAGAGTTTTTGGTCTGTTCTGTGGTGTGAGATTTAAATAAAAAAATACATTCTACTCTTAAAACTTGGGTTTTGGTTGCCGCTAAGGAACCATGTGGGAATTTTTAAAGCTTTTTTCCCTTTAGAAGGGTTTTTTTTTTCGCCCGCACAAGAGCAAAAGTAGCTGGGTGTTTGGAGGTGCGCTTGGAAAAGTTACTTGTACCTGTTTTTGTTTTTGTTCTTGTTATCTGTATTGGAATTAGCATTGAGGAGGTAGGGTAGAAAGCAGCAGTAACTGATATCGGCATTTGTAAGCAAATAACCCCATCGTCGTAACAGCAATTCCTTAGTTTAAAGGAAAAGGAAAAGAAAAAAAGAAAAAAGGTCGCGGCTGACTTCAAAGCAGTAAAGGGCTCAGCAGTGCGCAGGTAAGCGGCCAGCGTTAAGGCGCCGATCAGGCACAAGCGGCTGTAGGAGCAAACAAGGTAGTAAAGTTTTATTTATTTTGTTTATTTTAGATTAAACAGTCCTTAGTGATCCAGAGGTAGAACAGTAAGTGGTCGACAGCGTAAGGGTTCATTAATACGGGGGAATACAAACAGTGCGAGTAGAGAACTTATAAGAAAGAGGAGCGCAAAGGTAGGAGAAGAGACAGAGAAAAGTAAAGTTAACCTCATAGAAAGACAAATAGCAGGCAGCTGAGAGGGAGAACAGTACAGGAGCTTAAGGGGAAAAGGTGTAAAATATCTGTAGCAGATCTTAGTTATACCATTTAAGTTAAGCAGCAGCTGAAAGAAGGAGAAATTTAATTAAAAAAAAAAACTTAAGGCAGTTTACTAATCCCAAATCAAATTTTAATAATGAGGCCCGTGCAATGCAAGTCCTGTTGGATGTTAGACTTTTTAGATGATGGTTTGGAAGAGCCAGTTGTCTATGAGGGCTACATCTGCAGGAGATGTCAGCTGATCCAGCACCTCGAGTTCAGGGTCGCTGAACTGGAGGAGGAGTTGGCTGACCTGCGTTGTAATAGAGAATTGGCGGACTTGGCCCAGGTGTCCTTTAGAGAGATAGTGTTCACCCCCAAGGTGGCACGGGAGGAGATTCCAGACCAGACAGGTAGAAACAGGTGGGTCACGGTCACAAGGCGTAAGGCAAAGGGTGCACACTGTCCGGGGGCATCAACCCCAGAATTAGAAGTGGCAAACCGTTATCATGTCCTTGCGGTGCTGGACGGAGTCTCTGATAATTCTGAGGTGGTAGGCAGGAATGAGGAGCCCCAACGGGCCACCTCAAAACCAGTTCCCAAAAAGAGAGAGGTAGTGATAGTTGGGGACTCAATCATTAGGGGGATTGAAGCACAGGTGTGCTCCAGAGAGAGAGAGTCTCGCACGGTGTGTTGCCTTCCAGGAGCACAGGTGGGGGACCTCCCTGGAAGGGTGGATAGGCTCTTGGCCAGAGCGGGGGTGGATCCAGTTGTCATTGTCCATGTTAGAACAAATGACATACATAAGGGTAGTCTGTCAGTTCTGCGATCCAAATTCAAAGAGTTAGGTGCTAAGCTGAGGAGCAGAACTGACAAGGTAGTCTTCTCCGAAGTTCTGCCTGTGCCACGCGCCAGTCCAGGTAAGATTGAGGAGATTAGAAGGCTTAACGTGTGGCTCAAATCTTGGTGCAGGGTAGAAGGGTATAGGTTTATGGGGCATTGGGACTCCTTTTGGAACAGTTGGGACCTGTTCCGCCGTGACGGGTTACATCTGAACCAGAGGGGCACCAATGTATTGGGGAGGCGTATGTGTAGGCTAGTCGAGGATTGTTTAAACTAGGGAATGGGGGGGCAGGGAGTTTAGGACAGGCCAGGTTTAGATCTATACATGGAAGAACAAACAATGGTGTAGAAACAAGAATGCATAGTAATGTAAATTCTAAGCAAACATTTAAATGTAGAAGGAGTAATACATTAAAAATAGCTTGCCTTAATGCTAGAAGTATCAAAAATAAGGTAAGTGAGTTGGAGTTATATGTAGCAGAGCATAATTATGATATTATAGCAATAACGGAAACCTGGCTAAATAACAAAGATGGGGATGAGTGTAACATAGAGGGATACACATTTTTTAGGAAGGATAGACAGAACAGAAAAGGAGGTGGGGTTGCTGTTTATGCCAAGCAGGATTTAAATGTAAGTCTTCTTCAGTTGGATGATGAGCCCCATCGTAGTGAGGACATGTGGCTTCGCCTGGAAAATATTAGGGAAAGAGGTCTTATTTTAGGAATGTGTTATAGACCACCCAATTCAGACAGTAATTTCAACACACATCTTTTTAGTAATATCAAAAAGGCAAGTTTACAGGGAGATATTATAGTCATGGGAGACTTTAATTATCCAAATATTAACTGGGATAACCTTACAGATGGTGGTGTACAAGAGCAGGAGTTTTTAGAAGTAATCAATGACTCTTTTTTAACACAGCACGTTAAAGCACCAACATGGGGTGAAGCCTGTCTGGATTTAGTATTTTGTAATAATCAGGATAGAATTGAGGGTGTAGAGGTGATTGAACCACTAGGGTCAAGTGACCATAATGTAATACAATTCTCAGTATTTTGTAAGAGTGCAGATGCAAAGACTAAAATTGTTAAGTTGAACTTTGGTAGGGCTAATTTTGAGCAGATGCGACAAAGTCTAAGTAGGATACACTGGGATAAGCTTTTAAGTGTTGAGACAGTCGAGGAGCAGTGGAACAGGTTTAAAAATGTTTTACATGTAATGCAGGACAAATACATACCTAAATTTGGAATTAATAGGAAACTAAAAAAAACACCACCGTGGATTAATAAAGATTTAAAAAAGAAGTTGCAAAGGAAAAAACTGCTTTATTAGGCATATAAGACTAATGACTGCAAAGTGAATTGTAGAGCGTATGAGAACATGAGGGCAATCATTAAGAAGGATATCAGGAAGCCTAAAAGACAGTTGGAGAGGAATATAACAGATAAGGTGAAAGAAGACCTAAGAGATTCTTTCAGTATTTTAGTAGTAAAAGAACAGTCAAGGAGGAGGTCAAGTGCATCAGGAATAGTAAAGGGGAATTAAAAGATACAGACAGTGAAATAGCGGATGCCTTAAACTTACATTTTTCTGAGGTGTTTACAAGTGAGCAAGTGGGTAACCTCCCAGAGGTAAACGTGACTACTAAGGAGGTACTGAGAGATTTGGAAATTGTAGAGGGAGAAGTGCTGCTCAGATTAAATAAGCTGAAATCGAACAAATCACCAGGACCAGATAATATTTATCCTCGTGTTCTTAAGGAGGCTAGTGAGTACATATATAAACCCTTGACGCATATTTTTAGGAAGTCACTGCGCACTGGAGAGATTCCGAAGGACTGGAAAATGGCAAATATCATCCCATTATATAAAAAGGATGACAAGGCAGATCCAAGCAACTATAGGCCAGTAAGCTTAAAATGCATCACAGGAAAATTAATGGAAGGAATTATTAAGGATAAGATCGAGCAACACCTGGCAAGGACAGGAGTTATTCTAAGCAGTCAGCATGGGTTCAGAAGAGGGAGGTCGTGTTTTACTAACATGCTGGAATTCTATGAGGAAGCAACAAAAGGATACGATCAAAGTGGAGCTTATGATATTATTTATCTGGACTTTCAGAAAGCATTTGATAAGGTTCCACATGAGAGGTTGGGCATCAAATTAAAAGAGGTGGGAGTTCAGGGTGATGTTTGTAGATGGGTGCAGAATTGGCTCAGACACAGGAAGCAGAGGGTAATGGTGCGAGGAACCTCATCAGTACTGGTCGATGTTAAGAGTGGTGTTCCACAGGGGTCAGTGCTAGGGCCGCTGCTATTTTTAATATATATATAAATGATTTAGATAGGAATATAAGTAACAAGCTGGTTAAGTTTGCAGATGATACCAAGATAGGTGGATTAACAGATAATTTGGAATCTGTTATATCATTACAGAAGGACTTGGATAGCATACAGGCTTGGGCAGAATTGTGGCAGATGAAATTTAATGTCAGTAAATGTAAAGTATTACACATTGGAAGTAAAAATGTTAGGTTTGAATACACATTGGGCGGTCGGAAAATCGAGAGTTCACCTAATGAGAAGGAGTTAGGAGTAATAGTGGACTCTAAGCTATCGACTTCCCGACAGTATTCAGAATCCATTAAGAAGACTAACAGAATGTTAGGATATATAGCACGATGTGTGGAGTACAAGTCCAAGGAGGTTATGCTCAAACTTTATAATGCACTGGTGAGGCCTCATCTGGAGTACTGTGTGCAGTTTTGGTCTCCAGGCTACAAAAAGGACATAGCAGCACTAGAAAAGGTCCAGAGAAGAGCAACTAGGCTGATTCCAGGGCTACAGGGGTTGAATTATGAGGAAAGATTAAAAGAGCTGAGCCTTTACAGTTTAAGCAAAAGAAGATTAAGAGGTGACATGATTGAAGTGTTTAAAATTATGAAGGGAATTAGTGCAGTGGATCGAGACTGTTATTTTAAAATGAGTTCATCAAGAACATGGGGACACAGTTGGAAACTTGTTAAGGGTAAATTTCGCACAAACATTAGGAAGTTTTTCTTTACACAAAGAACAATAGAAACTTGGAATAAGCTACCAAGTAGTGTGGTAGACAGTAAGACGTTAGGGTCTTTCAAAACTCGACTTGATGTTTTCTTGGAAGAAATAAGTGGATAGTACTGGCGAGCTTTGTTGGGCTGAATGGCCTGTTCTCGTCTAGAGTGTTCTAATATTCTAACTTCTTTTTTAAATCTTTATTAATCCACCATGGAGTTTTTTTTAGTTTCCTTTTAATTCCAAATTTAGGTATGTAACTGTTCTGCATTACATGTAAAACATTTTTAAACCTGTTCCACTGCTCCTCGACTGTATCTACACTGAACGCTAGAATTACCAGAGCCTACGAATTAACTCATAGATCTGTCCCACCTTAAATCGCTTCACACTTCTCCATCAGCATCTTTTGTCCTGTAAATGTGTTGATAAGCAGCAAGCAGCCTACTATCACATCCCCCACCGCCGCACAGTTTTCTCAGCTCAAATCTGTTTACCTGCGTGTCAGTTGCTTGGAGTTGTATAGAGTGAGAAGTCAAGCAAAATGACACCTTTTATAAATACTATATTGTTATTTGGAACACATGCATTTCATTTGTGTTCTGTGTCTACAACGATCTATGTAAACACATCGTTAAAACAGAAACATTTTTCATGTTTTAGTAATAATTGACAAAATGTAGACATGAAGTTTATAATGTGTGAAGCCTGAAGTCCAAATATCAAAGAAACACTTTCACAAAAGGTTCAAATATAACAGAACAAGTGCGCTTTTATTCAAAAATATAACTGCAGAAAAAGAACCCGCGTTAGGGTGACTAAGTCCTTGTTATGTGCAGTTGCGGTCTGCTCAGCTGTTTCCCACTGAGATTCCACAGTTCACCAGATGGAGCACCTGCATCCCCAAGGAGTATAAAAAGAGTCTTAGTAGGCTAAATGGGTGTAGCATGAAAACCAAGATGTGAGAAAAGAGAAATCATTTGGACCATTGAGAGTGTGAGCCAGCAAGATGGAAGGAAGTCAGAGAGGTTAGTGGTCCCACGAGGCAGTGAGAGGAATGACGCATCCAGGGATGAATTGTCCCCTGTTGGGTACAATGTAGAATTTGGGAGCAAGAAAGTGGATACCTAGGAATCTTGACACTAAGCAGAACATATGGAAGACAGAGGACTGGCTCAGAGCACCCTGACAGATGCTTAACGATGGTGGTAAGGACAAGAGCTGGAGAGAGGGACTGCAGCTGTCTGCATCTCAGCCCAACTGCAGGACTTGCAAAGTGAGCTTGGGAAATGGAGGGAAAAAAACACCCTGAACTGACAGGAAATTAAAGAAAATATACCTGATGTCTGCATGGTTTAATTCTTGGCTTTTAATGTCTGAAGAAATTTATTTATTGCTGTTTTTTATCATTACCAATGCACTGGTTTTATAGTGGACTATTTATTAGATTATTTATTTACTGAACTTGCACTGTGCCCTGCAGTGGGCTGGTGTCCTGCCCAGGGTTTGTTTCCTGCCTTACACCCTGTGTTGGCTGGGATTGGCTCCAGCAGACCCCCGTGACGCTGTAGTTAGGATATAGCGGGTTGTATAATGGATGGATGGATGAATGAACTTGCACTGCACTTTGTTTTTGGAACGCAGCTTTGTTTTGAAATAAAAAGCATGGCACTATTTTGTACCTATTCTTGTTGTTGTATGTTCTCATTTACCCTAGTCCATCTCAGCCTATGACTATCAATATCTCAAGTTCAAACATGTGTGAGGGATTCCAGCCGAATATTCCGGTCCACACCTCCAGGCCGCTAGATGGAGTCCTCCCAGCAGCATGGAAGGTCCCCAAATTCCAGCAGGGCATTATGGACGGTGTAGTTTTTATAAACAACCCTGCTGGATACCATGGGGGCCACCAGGAGCCGCTGTAGGGAGGCTTACAGAGTGCTACGTGCCCTATAACCCGGAAGTGCATCATAATCACATGACCGGAAGGAACAACGTGCTTCCGGGTTGAAGAAAAGGACTTTTAATCTGACCCGGAAGTGATAAGGAATCATGGACTGTAGGATTGGAACCACTTCCGGGTCAGGGAATATAAAAGGACTGTGGGAAAGCCCAGATGGTGAGCTGAGCTGGGTGGAAGGGTGGCAACACGTCTGGGAGTGTGCAGGATTGTTTGTTGATTGGATTATTTTTTTTTAATTATATGAGTATTGTGGAGTGTAGGTGCTTTGTGCACATAATTACTATAATAAATTCAATATTTGGACTTTTATCTGGTGTCTGACGTCTGGTCTGAGGGTTCAAGGGGTCACGGAGACCTTAATCTGTCACACATGTTATACCTGGGATTTACAGTGCTTTGTGGCATCTTTGTTTGCCTCTTCTAGGTGTCTTTGGTACTGGAAAAGCAAGAAATATTGATCAGACAGGAGTAAGTCTGTTATGTGATCTTTCTATTCTTGCCATATTAAATGGACTGCAGTTGTCATTAACTTCCGAGTACCTCTGAGCCAAGCTCTCAGATTGGCAGTGCATGTTACTCACCAAATGTCAGAAGCCCAAAGTTTGTGTTGATCACCAGTTTTACCAACAAAATTATAACTCATTTGCTCTCTGAATGAGTACAGTCATACTGTGTCTTTGAGACTTCAAGCATTTACTCAAAACAAATGTAACAGAATGTATCACAGCTGTTGGTGAGACATTTCTGTTGTAAAGAATTGTATTCCATACAATAAATGCTACACAGTAAGTACATAAACTATGCTATAACTGTAGAACATGCGCATCTAGCATCTGTCCTGATTACTAAGCATGGCAATCATATGCATTGCATGCTGTGCAGTCTGCACTGCGTGATTACACAGGCATGCCTGAAATAAACAAAGTAGCTTACCTTGTAGGCAGCATATTACTTAAAATATGAGAGTATATTACAAAACTATGTGATTGGTTTAAAACGATACATCCATCCATCCATTATCCAACCCGCTATATCCTAACTACAGGGTCACGGGGGTCTGCTGGAGCCAATCCCAGCCAACACAGGGCGCAAGGCAGGAAACAAACACCAGGCAGGGCGCAAGCCCACCGTAGTAAAACGATACATAATATGAATATTTATTGATAATTTTTGTGATACACCCAAAAATGTACAGGAATCAAAATCTTCATTGTCCAGTATTCCCCACCTTCCACCATATAACACAATTGTACAAAAAATTAAATAAGTAGTAAACTCATCTTAATCTTCTTCATTTGGCTGCTCCCATTAGGGTTTGCCACAGTGGATAGTCTGATTCCGTATCTTCCTGTCCTCTGCATATTGCTCTGTGACACCCACCACCTGCATGTCCTCTCTCTCTCAACATCCATAAACCTTCTCTTAGGCCTCTGCTTTTCCTCTTGCCTGGAAGTTCCATCCCTAGTATCCTTCTTCCACTATACCCAGCACCTCTCCTCTGCACATGTCCAAATCATCGCAATCTCGCCTCTCTGGCTTTGTCTCCAAGCTGTCCAACATGAGCTAATTATGTAATGTACTTGTTCCTACTCCTGTGCATCTTCATCGCACCCAAAGCAAATCTTAACATTTTTAACTCTGCCACCTCCAGCTCTGTCTCCTGTCTTTTTGTCAGTGTCACCATCTCCAACCCATATAGCATAGCTCAGGGGTCAGCAACCTTTCAGCGGTGTCATGCCGAACCTATGTTACAATGTTATGCTGCGTGCCGACATAATTCTAACAATTTTGTTATATACTGTATAGTATTAAAATTGGTCCAGTTATAATGGGCATACTTTTGAAGCCCATTATAACTGGATCTTATATTATTGGTCATTCAATATTTTAAAATACATAGGGTAATTTGTGAAAAGAATGTTTTGTCAAATTTTAATTTTCAACACATTTATTAAAAATTGTATTAGAAATGATAAATTACAAGTTTTTTCAATTCAAAATACATAGTTTGAATAAGAAAAAATGATCAAGTATTCTAATATGATTAATTATTCTTTACTATTAATCAGAGCTATTAATCAATTAATGTGAAGCAATTGTACAACTACATTTGATGGCTTTATTTTTGGTTTCAATTATTTGACTAAAATAAGTAGGTTGTTTCTTAAAGCCAGAAATAGTCCCGACTTCTTTATACAATACCACAACTCCTGCCTAGGTCCCCTGTCATATGCTTTCCCTAGGTACAAAAAGATACAACGCAACTCCTTTTGGCCTTCTCTGAACTTCTCCATCAGCACTGTCAGAGCAAACATTGCATTTGTAGTGCTTTTCTGGGCATGAAGCCATATTGTTGCTCACTAATCATTACCTCCCTTCTTACCCTAGCTTCCATTACTCTCCCATGACTTCAATCTGTGGCTGATCAAATTTATCCCTCTGTAGTTACTACAGTTCTGCATATCTCCCTTATTCTTAAAAATCTGTTCCAGTACAATTCTTCTCCACTCCCCAAGATTGCCTAAATACCTCCATGCTTCCACAGGTATGTCATCTGGACCAACAGCCTTCCCATTCTTCATCCTCTTAATAACTATCCTTACTTCCTCCTTTCTAATTTGTTGCACTTCCTGGTTCACTATCTCCACATCATCCAACCTTGTCTCTCTCTCTGATTCTCTTCAATCGTCAACCTCTCAAAGTACTCTTTCCATCTGCTCAACACACTGTCCTCACCTGGAAGGATCCAGTATTGAAATCTATATTGTTGTCCATATAATTTTACACTGAATGCCCTTCCTGATGTAACCTTCCTCATTTATCTGGGCTTAGGACCAGCACGAAGAAACACACTGGTTTGTGCGCCCCCTGTGGCCGGCTTAGTATGCTCATCATAATCATATAATGAATTGTTAAAATTTTACAGCAAAGTCAACTCAATCATTAATCAATTTTTTCAATGATATGTTCAACCAAGTTACTTTCCAAAAAAAATTTTCTTTTTTAAGTATTTACATTTTTTTTGTGTGTCTAACTCTGCTCGACTGTTTTTACGTTGCTTGGGCAGACCCTAGGACCCAGACGCTGACCCTGAGCCATCAGCAAGCATAGCTCTGCTCATCTATGTGTATGTCCAACCTAAACATATAAGTTCTTCATTGGTGCTTAAAGCATTTCTAAAGTGACACATTGGTTAATTTTTTGGAGAAGCAAGTTATAGCGAAGGTGAACTTGTACATCTCTCACTTTGGAATAGTGAATCGTGAGTTGTGTCAATTATATATATACTATGCAATGTAGCATTTTTCACACTGAACAAAAATGGGAAATTTATGTTTAATTTATTTGTATTTCTGATTTTGGTATTGAGAATTTAATTTTGATAAAAAGATATATTTTAATACTAATTGCACTGTGTTACAATAAATTGATAGATATTCAGTTTGTGAGATTTTGTTATGGCATTATTTGGCTAATTTATCGTTAGGGTGTTAGTTACATTGTGAAATGCTATGTCTTTCCCTTTCCCCCTAACATGACTGATCTTCAGTGTGATCTTTTTTTCCCTGCTGGGTTGATTGCCAACTCATTAATGTTGCTGGATGTACCTCACACTGCTCACTTGGTGTCAAAGTCAACACCATCAGTGCTGATTTTCCCCAAGTCTAACAGTTGAGACAATCCAATCAGGATTTTTCCCAACATTGCCAGCAACTACAAACTCAAGCCAATAGATTTAAACAGACGAACAGGTCTTACAAATTTTAGTCTTAAAAAGCTTCCTCATGTCTCCCTCTCTCCCACTCACACATACATACACACTCATACATACAACTTCTGTATGACTTCTCACTGTGGCTCCACCCCTTCCTTGTCTCTGTCCTAGTTCCGCAAAGCTCCACGAAAACTTTCACGTCAAAAATGCCAAGGATTGTAATAAAAAAATCAGAAGGCTACAAATCATTCTCCGGAGACCTTCATGTTCTTGTGTCTGTAGTACTTCATTTTATCAAGAAGTTTGACACCTGTGGCACTGTAACATATCTCCTTGAATGAGGATGCAAGAGAAAAATTGATCAAAGATAGCAGAGAACTAATGTTTGAGTTGTGATGAAAGAACCTCAGCTTCTATACAGATTCAGGTTCACCTTCAGATGCAACTCCAAAAATTAATTGTCAACTCTAATGAAATGTGGTTATGATAGATAGAGAAACATAAGAAAGCCTGGTTGAATTTTGCTAAAACACACCTGAGCAAGCCAAAATCCTTCTGACAAATAGATTAGACAAAATTAGAGTTTTCTGGTAAAGTACAGCATGTTTTTTACAGAAATCAAAATGAAGCCTTCAAAGAAGAGAACACAATTCCTATAGTCAAACATGGAAGAGGTTTGCTAATGTTTTAGGGATAGTTTGCTGACCCTGAAACTAGGTGTCTTGAGTAAGTGTAAGACATCATGAATCCAGATTACAAAGACAGTTTACAAAGTAATGTTGATGCCAGAGCCAAAAAGCTCTGTGGGAAATAGGCCGGAAATTGTATTGGGTATGCAACCAAATATTAAGTCTAATATGCCAATAATCTTGTCAATGTCATTTTTTCCAGTCTGTAAGAAAAGGTTAAGTTCTTAAAGCAACAGCAATATAAATAGTGAAATGAGCAATTATGGAGACCTAGTTTTGCAGTAGGCCATCTTACTTTAGGATAATTTGCTAGTTATTTGAAAAAAATGCAATTTTCTTGGCTGCAATATTTGTTCTTATTCACGTTGTAGCAATGTCTGGTCCAGGTGTGGAAAGATACTTTAGAAGCTGTATCCAGCAGTGGGTACTCGCTCCCTGGGAATGAGTTCTTTTTTGTGATTGTGGCGTGTTACTTAATCCGAATCTATATCGATACCCCTCCCTAGTGATACGGCAGTAAGAAATCACATAGGAGAAATAACTTAATTTTGTTTAATTTCGGCTTACACTGCTGATAGTACAAAGACGAATAAAGCCAGTGACAAGACCCAGATGGGAATGGGGGCCCGAGGACTGGAGTCTGTTGGTGTGATCATTGCAGATGCAGAAAGCATTCTCAGGAACAGGTGGTGATGTCTTCCATCTGTTCGTTGGCTTCAAAGGTGTGCCGGCCAATGTTCCAAAGCTTTATACTCTTCCTTCACGTGTAAGGCCCCCTTCAGATGAGCATTCAATTCCAAACAAGGCAACGATGCTTAAACAAGGATACAGTTCCATGTTAACTTAACAAACAGAAATAGCACATGCTTACCGCTTCCCACAGTCTTGACTACGCACGGTGTCCATTTGGTCTAGTCTGTCTTTTTGTCATATTGTTTGAATGGCAAATCTGGTGTGCTTAATCTGGCTATGTGTCTTTTGTACCACATGTGAGTAACAAAATCAGGTTTTTATAAGATAGACTTGCACTGAGCACAGTGACATATCAAACAGAAGCATTGTATGTACCTTTCTTAATGAACATATTGCATTCTACTAGATATTAAAAATAACTGAAATTTGATTTACTATAAAATTGCTATAAATCACAGGTCTGCAATTGTAACTGTATCTAAAAGCAGAATCACATTCTGGACTTGCAAAAATGACTACCAGAGAGAAAAGTATTTAATTTTTATAACTAAAAATGCTTATAATCCATCTATTCATTCATGATCACATAAACGTAATACATCATAGGTTAACCCAACAGCAATGGGCGCAAAGCAGAAATCAAACCAGAAACAAGAAAATTAGTTCTCAAAAAGACAAAAATAAATGTAATTGTAAGAAAGTTTAATAAGGTCACGCCCTCAACCAGATGTTGTTGCCGGTTCCCAAGAGATTTTGCATTCCACAATATTGGTTTACCTGTAGCATACTTGCTTGTTTATTGTTGTCAATTGTTTGTTACATTGAATAAAATATAAAATACTGGAATTCACCAGTCTCTGATGTCCAGTCATCTGACTGTGACTCCTGCTCTCGCCTTTCTGTTGGCTAAACCCTGCAAATCAGCACATTTTCAGAGGTCCCTGAAACCCCTTCTTTCATAGTAATGATTTATTTCATGAGGTAGAAGTACAAAATAAACAAGAATAGTTGTATTAAAAAATCACGATGTTTTCAACAAACAGATATCAAGACAATTTGAATGGTATATCATATGTGTGGGGTTTCTCATACTGGTAAGTCAGGAGGCGCCGGACAAAAAAAAAAACTAAATTAAAAAATATATATATTATCATCATTTTGCCATTTTCAAAAATGTTAAATACTGTACACACAGCAAGAATGAGAAAGTGCTCAAGCTTACCTTAAAGCAATCTGATTAGGTGAACTCATTTGATCTTCATTTCATAATCCTGCAAGCTTTATAGTTCAATTTATTTACATAACACACTTTCCGCACCAGTCTGTATTCTTGTTTGAACATTTTCCTGCCTTCAAACCAGCACACTACTGTGAATTAAACATGATTTGTTTTTGTACAAATAATAATTTGTAATTATTTCAAATTTTGTTACTGTGATAGTAGACTTAATTTATACCTGCGGTTCTTCACTGATTTATCAGCTTGGAATAAGATCATACGTTAATGTTTTCTTCCTGAAATATAGGGTATTTGTTACAATATTTGATCACTGAGATTTGCTTTACTTCATTGCACAAATCAAAGTTACTTCAAAGTGAACATGGCTTTCAACACTTTAATAATTAATTACCAAGTGCATCACCTTTGTGTTCTATCCTGTCTTCAAAATATTTGTAGTGAATTTCCTGACAAACATCTCTATGCACTACTGGAAGATGTTTGCTTAAAGTTAAAGTTGTGCATGACTGCACGTGTGTATTTTGGGGGAAATGCTGGTTAGTGGCAATTGGTTTATTTCAAAAAATAGAAAAATAAGATTTTCATTTCCACCCATTTTTATTTTATTTTAGATAGTTTAAATATGCAATTTAAGTTTCAGGTTATTTTTAACTTAGCTTTTAGTTTTGTTTTTATTTTACCTAAATTCATTTTCATTAATGATTAACCTTGGTAACAGCCTACTGGTTTAAATGTTTTTATGCACAAAACAACTACTAAATATTTTCAAGATTCTCTTTTTCATTTGTTTTTCTTCCACACCCAGAACATATGGTGGATTTTTTCCTCCTTGAGAAACTTTGAAAACTAATCCTACTATATATATTAAATATGTTGTTCCCTAAAAGCTGAAGCAGTAGGTTTATTTAGAGCTCAATAAAGCTGGATATTAGGTATGCAGGTCCATTATATGTGCATCCACTGCTAAAAAGGTGAACTACAGTATGTTCTAACAAAAAATTGCAATAACGGGTAAAATCAGTCTTTATGTGGAAGGATGTCCAGCCGAATAAATATTAGAATATGTTGGTTTTATAAACATTATAAAAGGGAATCCAAAGTTCAAGGAGCCTAATCTTAAAAAAGTAAATGAAATTAGAAGTCTGGCCATCTTTAAAGTTAGCTATGTAATATATAGAATAAGTTGTAAACTAAGTGAAACATCTTCTGGCTTAATTGAACCAAGAGAAAGGCATTGGTTCCAGACTACAGGAGAAGGTGGCGATAGCAGAAGCACATATTCCAGGTGTGCGTGGTTTACAAACTTTGGAGAATTACTTGCTGTGCAGGTGTGGCAACACAGAGCACCATTACCCTGTATGAAAGACGTTATACAGGCCTTCTTTGATCTTTGTGCTATATAGTTCTGTTATCTTCCCTGCCTGGGGGACCATGAGGAGAGGGGGTTGTGTAGTTACAAGCAAACTGAGTGCCTCAGGATCGGTTTCACTGACAATCTAGACAATGCACTTACTGGTCCACATTGTAAAACAATCCCAATGTCTTTGTAAAATAATTTATTAGAAAGAAATATCCAAGTACAAAGCTTTGAAACTTGAGTGTGATGGTGAGATAATAAAATTCCACACTTCTTTATTCTGTACTTTTTGAATGACAAAGAGCAATGCTTTCTTTTTTATTGAATGGTGACAAATCTCCTTTAATCTCTGTCTTTCTCTCTAACTTTATTTCTCTGCCCTTTAATTCTGTTTTTTTTTTTTACCTGACTTCTGTCTCTGTGCTGTAGTTCTGCTTTTTTACCTGACCTTTCCAACCCATGTACTGCAATGTTGTTTCACTGTGCCACTGTAGTCTCTGCTCAACCATAATACACTTGACCTGGATTGTTATTTTCATTACTTCTTACCCTCTCCCTTCTTAAATATATTCATTGTTCTATTCTCCCTGTTCCTGCCCTGTATTCCATTTGGTTTTGTGGTACCATTTTCTTTCCTGCTCTACTAATTGGAATTTCGACTTACTTTACTGATTTGATTCTTTCAAACTACCTGTTTAAATGAATGGATTCTTTGGATTCATTTGATTTCTCTGATTCACTTGAGAATATGGGAAGTATATGAATATTTAACATGATATATCATATGACGCTGTCCCATTTCAGTACATATATAAAGATAATATATTTGAAATGCATAATTAGAATAAGAAATTATGTTGCATCATCACAAGTGAATTAGAACTATGTAACTTGTAATTATTTGTTTGTGAATCAACAAATTCTGAGACTGTTTCTCAAGTAGTGATTTGTTTGTGAATCAAATAAATCAAAGTCGTTACACTGGTTCTTGCGTAGAAATTCTTTTCTGAATCAAATGAAAAGGAGTCATTAGACTAGCTCTCAGATAGTGATTAATTATTAATCAAATGTGTAAAGACTCATGTTTCAGGTGGTTCTTACACATGCACTTTACACATCTACCAGTGCCAGTGAAACAAAAGATGCTGACAATATCAGGCAGCACACACATAACACTTTAGCACTCAAATTGAGCTCCACTAAATCAATTTGTTTGTGCTCACAAATCAGTTCATATGATCCACTGAAATGAGTCACTCAGAAAAAACAATCATTTGTGAATCGCCTAGTGATGGTCTGCTCTTTGGTCCTGCTCTTTGCTTTTTCTTCATTGGTGCCCATCCTCTCTACTGTAAACCCCTGTCTTCTACAGTTTTGTGCTGTATTCTGTTTTCTATGCTGTATTTACCTTTGTTGTATAGTTTTTTTGTCCTTGCATTTTGTATATCTTATATCCTTCATACCCCTATAACGGTGAATAACCTTTATCCTTCAGCTCCAAGTTCTTTCTCTACTTCTAAATTATCCTGTTATGCTTTACTCGTTCATCTTGCCTGACATCCTGTCTGAAGAAGGGGCCTTAGCTGCCATGAAAGCTTGCATGTTGTAATCTTTTCAGTTATCCAAAAAAAGGTGTAATTTTGCCTGACTTCTCATTGCATCCTTCAACTTATGTAAGACACTGTTTTAATCTAATTATCTGTGCATTCAGCTTCCATACTCTTTGCCTCTCGTACATTTATGCCACCTGCTAATTGTCCCGTAACCCCTTGCCCTGAGTTCTAGACACTTTTTTGTATATCCCTCTTCCTATGCTGTACTCCTTTTTATTATGCTGTAGCCTGTTTTCTGTGGTATACTTCTGCTTTACGATACCCTTTCCTTTTAAACTCCATACATAGTATTAATTTATACTCCCCTCCCTCCTGAGATTCTCAGCCTTTGTCTTCCAGTATTCTCCATCTTATGTTGAAGTCCATTCTATAAACTCTTCACTGTATGATTACTTCTGTTTTCTGTGCTTCTCGAATATATTGAATATTCTCCTCAAAAGATGTAATAACCCACTCCACCCATGATTTAGCTGTACCCTTGATTTAATGCTTTTTGTTCTTTCTATTGCTCATCCTTGTGTGCTGTGCACAGTGCTTGGCTGTAGTCTATTTGCTTCCTGTTGACTTGTACATGCATTTTTGTACTCTCTAATATGCCACATCTATATATGCCGTATACTATAGGTTATTTGTAAGTTAGTCCAAATTATAGTTGGTTTACTTTGATTTGCAGCTCTGGACCCTACCCCTAAGTCTGGTCTTCCCTTGCCTCTACGCATTTACAGATAAATGAACCGCTATGTTAGCTCTCAGAATAATGAGAGGGTGAGTGAGATTTTGGGGTGTGAATTGTGTAGGCAGTCAAAGATGAAAGTCTGCTATATAACAAAAGATGGGGGCCTACTGGAGTCAGATTGCCTGATTAGTGGGTAAAGTAGATGGTATCTGTAGGATAATGAGATCAGGTTATTCCCCAGGGACTAAGGCAAAGAGAAGCAAAAGAGGTTAGTGATAAGGGACAGATAGAGAATGGGAGGCTCAGATGAGGGTACTTTTGCTTTGGCCACTCTGATTAAAGCTCATTAGATTTGTTGGAGGTCAGAGGTTGATCTTATCAATGTCTGCCAGTGGGAGGGTAGCAACCTGATATTTATCCCATCTGGTAATTGGCTCTTTGAAGTTCCAATTACATGAATAGGTACAATGAGCAAAAAGTAAAGGAGCAAAGTTGCCAAAAAAAAATTATTCAAAAAGTATTCATAAACTGCCTTCAGCAGAAAGCTCTCGAAACGTGTCTCTGGATGAAAACAACCTTTGAACATAAGTTATTAAAAGTCTGGCAGAAGTGTTGGATGCCATAGAGAGTTTCTTTATCTTAAACTTATCTTAAAGAAATTCCATGGAGGGCATCAGGAAGTCAAAATGCAGAGAGAGTACTAGAGAGGCTGTGTGGTGGCCAGGGTTAAGCAATCAATTAAGACTGGGTTAATCCAACAGAATCATTGAAGCTTAGTGAGCTAATGGAGAAATCTTGGTAAAAACTAGCTGTAGACATCTTTTCACTGAATTGCCACAACTACTTATTAGGGGTATACTATTTCTCCCAATTTATGGAAATTGCCACGCTGACTCTCCCACCAGATGAGAAGACGTTGTGGTCCATCTTAAGTCTGTCTTTGGCAGGCATGGCATTCCTGAAATTCTGTTCTCATATAATGGTCCTCAATTTTTTGGAAGTAGCTTTTTCCATTTTGCAAATACATATGGGTTCCAACACATCACTAATAACTCAAAGTTTGCTCAGAGTAATGTCAAAAACAATTAAAAAATTGCTAAACAAAGTACAAGATCCTGTGGGGAACAGCCCGGACACAGACAGGTAGACATGTTGATTCACCACACACGTTTATTTACACTAATATTTACAACAGTAGTGAGCACAATACCCAGTGCCGCAGCACCAATCACCACTTCAGTCCTGGCCACAACACAATGCCTTCTCTCAGTCTCTGGTCCGCCTCCACTCCTCTCCACCAAGCTTCGTCCACTTCCACCCGACTCTTGCCACTGACTGGAGGGAGGCGGCCCCTTTTATACACCCCGGAAGGACTCCAGGTGCTTCCTGAGGGTTTCTGTAGTCACACCCCTGTGTGGCGGAAGCTCTGCCGGTATATCCGGAAGTCCTCTGGGTGTCCCCAATCCTCTTCCCCCCAGTACTTCTGGGTGTGGCGGAAGTACTGAGGTCCAGGGCTTCCAAGGCATTGGGGCGCCCCCTGGTGGTGACCACGGGCCCCTACAGGGTTGAGCTTCCATGCTCTGTACCCGTGGCCCCCAAAGCAACCAGGGCGGACGCCCCCTCGTGTTCTGGAGGAGGCACAAGCCTTCCTCCGGTCCTCCTGGGCATCCCGTCCGGGTAGGAACCCCAGCCGGGTTCCACAATCCTAATTTGCCATTTCTTGCGTATAGAGCAGCCCCATTAGCCAATGGCTACAGACCTGCACAGTTACTGATTTAATATGAACTTTAATAAGATGCACCATGTAAAATGTTTGAGTTCACCTTGGCCAGAACAGGAGATATGGGTTTCTGATCAACATATTCTTCTCCATTTTTTTACTTAGCCAAAGGGGCACACAGTATTATGAGAAGAAACAATGAAAATCTTTTGTCAATGCAATCAATTGAAGGGAACAATGCTGCAGGCTCATACCATGTTTCAACCAGGGTCCTCCCCTTGCTGGGGTTCAAAGTCTTGTTTCATATCTTTTTTGTTCATTTTTGTGCCATTTATTCATGTTAATGATGCTTTTTGTTTGATGGTCTCCTCCCAACAGTGGGTATTATTAGAAGTGCCTTTTGGAACATTTGTTGGGCTTATGTGCTCTGGAACTCCCAGCTCTCTGACAGTCCTGCAGCAGAAGTCACATCTTTGTCTCACTTTTCCCTAGTTCAGCCACTACCAACTGTCATTAGTACAGGAGTGGAAGGGGGTGGTTAAACCATAAAGACTGGACTTGTAAATATTTGGAAAAAGTTCTTCCATGAAATAAAAAATGTGCATGCATTATTGTTTGAGTATTGATTATTGAAATAAACTGAGAATATCTGTTTATAAATGTGGAGGTTTAAAAACTGTTACATTTCCTTTGTAAAACTTGAGTAGATAATTATTATGATGTTGCGCCTTTGATCTTAAGAGGGGAGATGTAGTGGTATTTAGGTTAATATGTTAATAATGCAAGTCAATCCTGAGAAGGCAGATTTTCCCAATAAGAAATAAATAAGATTAGAGCCCACCAGAACATACTTATGAGTTGCATTTATGCCTGAATCTGAATAAATGCTCTTTACATAGTTCTGATTACCTTACAGCGGTCAAGTCAAGTCAAGTTGGGGAGCATGCACTGGCACAGTGCATTGCCGCAGCCACTACATGACGAAACAGCTCGGGATCCCAGTTGGCAACCCCCCAGGCAGACACGCGGTCCAGTCCCACCCTCCAGAAATGACCCTCTGTCTGCCGCAGCCAGGTGTTACGTGAGCGACCCCTTGGCCTGGTCCAGCCACTCGGGTCCCCAACAATGAGGATCTTATGAGCTGGATCACTCTCGGGGAAACGCGCCACATGGCCGTAGTGCCGTAACTGACGCTTACTCACATTGCAGGTAATGTGCCTCATTCGGGACTCCATGAGCAACCTCTCATTCGACACAAAGTCAAACCAACATTACCCAAGGATTTTCCAGAGAGACACATTACCAAAGGAGTCCAGTCTTCGTCTCAGGTCACTGGATAGCATTCCATGTCTCACAACCATATAGCAAGACAGGAAGCACCAGGATTCTAAAGACTTGGACCTTCGTCCTTTTGCATAGATATTGGGAGCGCCACACACCCCTTTCCAGTGACCTCATGACCCCCCATGCTCTTCCAATCCGTCTACTGACTTCATAGGAAGAGTCACCAGAGACATGAATGTCACTGCCAAGGTAAGTAAACCTCTCAACAAGGTTGACACGCTCTCTGCAGACAGACACACTGCTGATGGCTGTGCCCATGAGGTCATTAAAGGCCTGGATCTTGGTTTATATACAGGACACTTGCAAGCCCAGACACTCAGACTCCTCGCTCAGTCTCTCGAGCACTCCGATCAGAGCCTCCATTGACGACTCCGTGAAGATCACAGCATCGTCAGCAAAGTCAAGATCTGTGAATCTTTCTTCACCAACAGATGCCCCAAAGCCGCTGGACCCCACAACCTTGCCCAACACCCAGTCCATACAAGCATTAAACAGAGTAGGAGCAAGAACACCCCCCTGACGAACCCCAGAATCAACTGGGAAAAACACAGAGGTTCTGCCTCCATTCTTCACAGCACTTACAGTACCAGTGTATAGGCCGGCCATGATATCCAGCAATCACGAGGGGATCCCTCGAACCCTCAGGATGTCCACAGGGCAGCTCAATCAACTGAGTCGAATGCTTTACGAAAATCGACAAAGGCTACAAAGAAACTCTGCCGATATTCGCGTTTGCACTCCATGAGAACCCTCAGTGCCAGGATGCGATCGATGGCAGACTTCTTAGGCGTAAAACCAGACTGTTCCGGTCACTGGTAGGTGAGTAAGTGATCACAGATCCTATTGAGGACGACCCTAGCAAGGACCTTACCCGGCACAGAGAGCAGTGTTATTCCCCTGTAATCGCCCTTCCCTTTCCAGATAGGGACAACAAGTCCCGTTTTCCAGTCAGTTGGGATGATGCCAGTCTCCCAAATAGAAGCAAAGATTGCTTGTAATGCCAGGAGGACAGCCTTATCACCAGCCTGGAGAAGTTCACCCCGGATACCACAGATCCCTGCAGCCTTTCCTCCCTTCAGCTGGTTCACCACCTGTGCAATCTCAGTGAGATTGGATGGTTCACAGCTAATTGGAGGATCAGCCTCAAGAACTGTGGACCCAGAGATATCCAACGTCGTAGCTGGAGGATCAGCTTTGAACAACTGCTCAAAGTAGCCAGCCCAGCGGGTCACAACTGCAGTGTCATCTGTAAGGACCATTCCATCAGCCGCCCTGACTGTTCTCTGAGGAACACTTTCAGATGTGCATAATGCTTCAATTCCTCTGTAAGCAGAACGTGGGTCGCTATACCACAGATGGTGTGTCACTCACAGATTCCTCTAACAAACACCTCTTTATCTGCCCTCAGAGCCCTCACAGCCTTCTCCTTCTCAGTTCTCGGTACAGACCAGAGTTGCCATTGAGCCGTGCGCTGCGACTCCTCTCGATGATATCCAGGGTGCCCTGCGAGATGAAACACCTCCTTCTGGGAACACTGGTAACACCAACACAACCCTCAGCAACCTTCAGGGTCTTGTCATGGAAGGTCTCCCACGTCACATTAGAATCAGCAGTCGTATCCAGATCTGTAAATTCCTCACACAAACTGCGTGCATACTCATTAGAAACAGCCTGGTCTTGGAGTCTGGCCAAGTCCAGGCTAATTTTCCTAGTAGGTGGTAACCTGATGGACCTAAGTTGGATCCTAAGAGTAGCAACAATAAGTCTGTGGCCAGAATTCACAAACTGGGCACTTCTGTAGACCCTGCAGTTTTGCAAGAGCCTCCTGCATCTGCCCATGAGGATGTGATCGATCTCCTTCACCGCACCACCAGTATTGGAGTATCAAGTCCAACGATGCGCTTATGGGTGCTGGAACCAGGATCCAGCGATTTGCAGCCCTTGACCTTTTGCAAAGTCAAGGAACATGGAGCCACTTTCACCACAGTCACCAGACCCATGGGGACCGAGACAGTGGTCCCTGTCAGTGCCAGTGGCTGCATTGAAGTCACCCATGACCAGAGGAGTTTTCCAAACATCCAGCACGACAGTGTTAACATTTAATTTTCTTCTATTTAGTTTGACTATTATTGTTAACCATTTTATGAGGTGCAATATAGTATAACATTGGGTTCAGTTCATTCTTAAATTAATTCTTGAGTTTATCCTGAAATGCATGCATGTAATTTTGTCTCATAAATAATAGCCTGAAATGCCTCCACCTATAGTGTCTCTTGTAGGAAATTGTAATTTTTAATTGTCATTTCTGCTGTTAATATGCATTAAAATTACTATGTGGGAAAGACCGCGTTTCTTCAAGCGAGATGGCCTGCATCCGAACAGCTTCGGCGCCCGGGTCCTCTCCGAAAACATATCCAAGGTAATTCGTTTATCTTGACTATCTATCTCTGCTTTTAACCCCTTCCGAAATGCCACTCCTGTGTTTGGTCATGATAATTGTTTAAAAAAATCTTCCATAAAAGTGCGCAACATAAATACTGTAATAACCAATCTTAATGCACATAGAAAATCTAGGCAATACGGCATAAACGCCAATAATTTAATTAAAGTTACTACTTTAGATGAACAATGTATTAAAACTGTAAAAACAGATCATAGATTAAACAAAAAATACACACAGAGCGGCGCTAATAAAAATAACTTAATTCCTGTTCCCTATATCAATAACGCACATAGTATTCATCTCTGCTCCTCCGAAACATTGAATATGGCACTATTAAATATTAGAGCTTTAACTAACAAGACGTTTTTTATCAACGACATTATTAGTGAAAAAAAAATAGATTTTATTGCACTAAGTGAAACGTGGCTTAGCTCAGATGGCGCAGCTGTTTTAATCGAATCTGCGCCTCCGGATTACAGTTTTACTCGTGCTGATCGCCAAGGAAAGAGAGGTGGCGGATTAGCAAACATTTACTGTAGCAGGTTAAAATGTAAAAATATCAGTTTTGGTAAGTTCAAGTCTTTTGAGTATCTCGCCATTGTTATTCAGGGAGATTCTCACGTTCTAGTATTATCTGTGTATAGACCTCCTAAATTCAACGCGTCTTTCTTTGAGGAATTCTCTGACTTGATGTCAATCTTAATTACGAACTATGACGCACTCTTAATAGTCGGCGACTTTAATTTTCATGTAGATAATCAATGTGACCAAAAAGTAAAAGAATTTATGAACCTCCTGGACTCTTTTGATTTGAGACAGCTCGTTAATCAGCCTACACATAAAGCAGGTCATACGTTAGACTTAGTAATTACTAAAGGACTAAAAGTTGATATAAAGCAGGTCATTGATACGGGTCTTTCAGACCATTTTCTTCTACTTTTTAATATAGAAATAATGATAGAAAACACTCATGAGAAGCATATTGTTAAAAAACGCTTCTTTGACTCATCAGCAACTTTAAAACTTACAAACATTCTAACCAATCAGTCCGTTTATAGTGCCAACTATAATAGCGAGGAGAATGTAAATAGTAAGGTGGAAAGATTTAATACTAAAGTGAGGGCTGCTGTTGACATAGTTGCACCTGAAAAGACAGTTAAAAAATCTTCTAGCATTGTTATACCTTGGAAGACCCAAAGAGTGTCTGATTTAAAGAGAACATGCCGTAGAGCTGAGCGTAAATGGAGGAAGACTAAACTAACTATTGACTATGAGATATTAAAAGTTAAAATAACAGAATACAATAACACAGTCCGTCTTGAGAGGCGCTGCTATTTCTCTAAGATTATAAATAACAATGCTAGTAATCCCAGAGTCTTATTTTCGACAATTGATCATCTGTTAAACCCAGGTAACTCAAAGGAATGCCTCCTAAGTACTTCCAGTAAAACCTGTGAGGCTATCGCTGTATTTTTCAATCAAAAAATTAATGATATTAGAAATAACATAGTATATCTCCCCAACACTAAGGATCCCCCGAAACCCCAGTACTCCATAATAAATAAATTAGAGTCTTTCACTAAGATAGATTTACCTGATTTACATAAAATAATTTCTCAAATGAAACCATCCACCTGTGCCCTTGACCCAATACCAACAAATTTTTTCAAAGAAGTATTGGGTGTGCTTATTGATAATGTTCTTGACATAGTAAATTCGTCATTAGATACGGGGGTCTTCCCAGACTGTCTTAAGACTGCGGTAGTTAAACCCCTACTTAAGAAAAATAATCTCGACCCCTCTGCTCTTGAAAATTATAGACCCATCTCTAACCTGCCTTTCTTAAGTAAAATTCTAGAGAAGGCAGTCATTATGCAGTTAAATGAGCACCTCAATAAACATGCTATTCTTGATAAATTTCAGTCAGGTTTTAGAACAAATCACAGCACAGAAACTGCAGTCGTTAAAGTAGTAAATGACTTGCGGGTAAATGCAGACAGAGGCCATTTATCTGTTCTCATCCTCTTAGATTTGAGTGCCGCATTTGACACCATTGATCATAATATTCTTAAGAATCGCCTTAGTCAATGGGTGGGCCTCTCTGGCAGTGTCTTAAACTGGTTTGAATCCTACCTGGCAGGGAGAAAATTCTTTGTTAGTTGTGGTAATTATAACTCAAAGACACATGATATTCTATATGGTGTTCCACAAGGCTCTATCCTGGGTCCACTGCTCTTCTCAATCTACATGCTTCCATTAGGTCAGATTATCTCGGGACATAACGTGAGCTACCACAGCTATGCTGATGACACACAGCTGTATTTATCAATAGCACCTGATGACCCCAAATCTCTTGATTCGCTAACACAATGTCTAACCTGTATCTCAGAATGGATGAATAGTAACTTTCTCAAATTAAATAAAGAAAAAACCGAAATCTTAGTGATTGGCAATAATGGATACAATGAGGCTATTAGAAATAAACTGGATGCATTAGGATTAAAAGTCAAATCGGAGGTAAAAAGCTTAGGGGTAACCGTTGATTGTAATCTGAATTTTAAATCGCATATTAATAAGATCACTAGGACAGCATTTTTTCACCTAAGGAACATAGCAAAAGTTAGACCTCTTATATCATCGAAAGATGCAGAGAAATTAGTTCATGCGTTTGTCTTTAGTCGGCTAGATTACTGTAATGCACTCCTCTCAGGACTACCCAAAAAAGACATCAATCGTTTGCAGTTAGTGCAGAATGCAGCTGCTAGAATCCTTACCAGGAAAAGAAAATCCGAACACATTTCTCCAGTTTTGATGTCACTACACTGGTTACCTGTGTCATTCAGAATTGACTTTAAAATTCTGCTTATGGTTTATAAAGCTTTAAATAATCTCGCCCTGTCTTATATATCGGAATGTCTGACACCTTATATTCCAAATCGCAACCTCAGATCCTCAACTGAGTGTCTCCTTAGAATTCCAAGAGCAAAACTTAAAAGAAGTGGTGAGGCGGCCTTCTGCTGTTATGCACCTAAAATCTGGAATAGCCTGCCAGTAGGAATTCGCCAGGCTAATACAGTGGAGCACTTTAAAAAACTACTGAAAACACATTACTTTAACATGGCCTTCTCATAACTTCACTGTAATTTAATCCTGACACTCTGTATATCCAATTCATTATAATAACTATTCATTCAAAATTTGTACTAACCCCTACTCTCTCTTCTGTTTCCTTTTCCGGTGTCCTATTGGTGGTGGCTTGTGCCACCACCATCTACCCAAAGCACCATGATGTTCCAACAATGATGGATGGATTAAAAGCCAGAAGTCTGTATAACCATCAGCATCAAGTGACTCCGTGAGAACCCTAACTACAAAGAGGACTATTTCATTTATGTTAGGTAGAATGCCCAGAGGGGACTGGGCGGTCTCGTGTCCTGGAACCCCTACAGATTTTATTTTTTTCTCCAGCCTTCTGGAGTTTTTTTTTGTTTTTTCTGTCCACCCTGGCCATCGGACCTTACTCCTTTTTATGTTAACTAAGGTTGTCTTATTTTAATTTCTTATTTGTCTTTTATTCTTCTTTTCTTCATTATGTAAAGCACTTTGAGCTACTTTTTGTATGAAAATGTGCTATATAAATAAATGTTGTTGTTGTTGTTGTGTCATGTATTATTTCTCAGTTTTCACTAGTCCCTCATCACTACTCATGTATGACACATCAGTGAGATTTTGTCTCATATGGTGTATACATAGATATTTAAAAGTTAACTTTTAACAAATCGATTGCTATAGACTTGTCGTTTGCTTAAAATGACTTAATTTCCCTGGCTTTGGAAATTAAGCAACAGGTGAAAAATCAAGTGTCAAAGTTGTTATTTTGTGTCAACTATGCTGTAAGGTTTTTTTTGTAGACATCCTCTCAGTATGATATTGTGTATTGTGACGAGTGCATTATTTCTTAAATGGCTTTCCTGATCTTTTACTAAAGGCAAGTGCCTCTCATTATTTGAAGGATATTAGCTATTCTTGATTCTAATTTTATTTAGTTCCCAGTAATTGATGCGTGGATGTAACTCCCATATTTTTTCTCTACAACGAAAAACCCTGTCCTAATCAGACTGTTGGACAGTTTAATAAATCCATTTCCACATTTTCTTTGATATAGGTTTCCATTGCCTCGGACTCTGGTTAAACTATTTATAAATCCTTCCTGTAGGCAGTGGTACATCTGTTAATAAATCAGTAGGGCAGTCACATTTCCTGTAGAATGATAACTCTCATCCCACTAAAGTAGCTATACTATTTTAATTGTAGCAACTCGGTAGAGTATATAATGTTACCACATGTAATAGTTTAAATTATTATGTATAAGCCACAATGCTTTGATCTGACCAGTCAATGATAGGATTATGTCATTTCAGGCGTAGAATTTCCAATATTAAGTACACTGTAAAATATTGCTGTAAATTTACAGTCAGTTTCCTACAGTATTTTCCTGTATTTACACAGTAACATACTGTAATGTTTTAAAGAATTACTGTATATTTACAGCAGATAACTGTTTTCAATGCTTTTCTCCCTAAATACAGTAACATACAGTAACATACTGAAAATACATTAGCATACTGGACAAGCAAAGCATTCTGGGATTGGTTTGTGAGGATGAGGTGTAAGCTGACCAGAGATTTCAGATCAGAAACATATTAGAACTTTTAAGAGTACTCTTACGTACTGCTAATTAGGTTATAGCGTATCATTTATCACCCAGCCTATTCGGTTCATTTATTTTTGATAGTATTTGTTTTGCACTTTCCATTGTTGAACTGCGTTTGGCGTTTGGTGTTTGTGAAGCAGGAGAATGTGTCTGCGACAGAATAGAAAGATCCAGAAACAATTTGTCGCGGTTTTGACTTGGTGAGCCTCTTTCTCTTTTGCTTGATATAATTTTTTACTTTTTTTTTCTTTTTTTCTTTTTGTCTTCGTTAGCGAGTTGGTTAGTTATTCGTTTTACAATCGTTTCACGCTCTCGGCCATCTTGTTTGTACATGTGCAGTTAGTTTGTACTTAGCAAAGTACCGTATAGCTTTTACAGCCTTCACAACCATTTTGCCCTGCTCGTAAAGTGGAAAGCCCACTTGTTCAGTTAATATTTAAACATTATCTCTATCTTTAACTTAGCACAAAGTTCTGTGCCTATACGTTTTGGGCCAGTATGACATTAGACCAAATACATTCATTCTAAAGTAAAATGGGACATTCAGGCATTGTAAAATAACGTAGATGTTATAATTCTCTGTCATTTTACATGTAAGGCATCCAGTACACGAGTTTGAAACTAATTTAACTCAGGAAACTTTAAAGTTTGTCAAATCAGTAGTGGAAATTTAGCTGTTTGTTGCAAGTTGTCAGGAAAGCATTATAATTAAAGTAGCGAGTGTTTTTTTTTCCGACTTGTTAGATTATATAACTGAATCAAAAATGCTGCAGTGTCAGTTCTGTGATCGTGCTTTTCAATCAATATCGTTATTTTGTCAGCACATGAAAATCCATAGTCATGTTCCTAATACTGATTTTAAATGTGGCATTCCAGATTGCTGTAGGTCCTTTAAAAAGTTGACAGCTTTCAAGTCCCATATATACAGAGACCATAACAGGGGGGCTGCAAAGCAGGATGTAACACAGACAGACCTAGGACTTGATGCGTCAAACTTAGTCTGTTACATTTATCTGTGCCAAGCAAAATTTAGCGATTTAAAAAGCTTCTTTGCTCACTTGAAGTCTCACATTAAAGAAGGAACCGTAGTATCTTGTCCATTTAGATGTAATAAAAGATTTTCTGTGATATCCACATTTTCCTCAAATTTATCCAGAAATCATCGAAATTGTTCAGTGGAAAGGCTCAGTCACAACATTCTGGAGGCAAATGTTCCAGTGCAGATATGCACATCTTATAGTGATGTGGATGAACACTTGAGTACACAGTGTGAGGTTGTGATAGACTCTGGAAATGGTGCCAAGGAGTCAGATATAGGCCTAGTACCAGATATTGCAGATGAGTGTCTATTTTTGAAGAATTTGGCATTGTTTTACTTAAAATCGCAGGCAAAGTTGGTTCTACCATCTTCAGTAATTCAAACGGTAATTGAAGGGTTGCAGGACATACATGACATTAGCCAGTCACATGTATTGCTCAAACTAAATGAAAAATTGACTACTCTAGGAATTTCAGAAAATGTTAGAAGGAGAGTTCTTGATGCTATGAAAGCTGCGGATCTTTTCCGGATTTGCAATACCCATGCACTAAAAACAGATTTGAGGAGAAAGTCTTTTTATAAAGAGTATTTTAAATACATGGATCATGTTCCTATCTGCCTTGGAAAAAATTAATCAGGCAAGGAAATATTTTGCTCAGTACATTCCTATTAAACAAACGTTAGAAGCACTGTTTTGTTGTGAATCAGTCAGGAAACAATATAAGAAAACAAAAGCTGAAATCAGAACAGAATACATTCTCAGTGATGTTTGGGATGGCAAAAACATTTATGAAAACAGCCTGTTTAAAACTGATTCAGAATCTTTAGGTTTAATCTTATATCAGGATGCCTTTGAAGTTGCCAATCCACTTGGATCAGGAAAGAAAAAACACAAGATTCTTGCTGTTTATGTCACACTTTCAAACCTGTTGCCTTTCTGTAGGGCAAGCATTGCCCATATGCAGTTAGTTTTATTGTGCAGGGAGCAGGATTTTAAATACTTTGGTCAGGATGTTGTCTTCAATCCTCTGGTTAAAGACCTGAAAGACCTTGAGGAGAATGGTATTATGTTAGCTGATGGAAAATTGCATAAAGGTACATTGTGTGCCATAGCAGGAGACAATCTCGGCTCACATTACATTGGTGGATTTGTCGAAAATTTTAGTAGGAGTAGCAACTTTTGCAGATATTGTGAGATTGACCGACAAACATTCCAGTCAGCACACCTGACAAAGGCTTTAACAAGAACAGTGAAGTCTTATGAACAGAATGTTAAAGATTTAGATGCTGCCGGAGCTGCCAGTGTTGTTGGTGTCAAATTGAATTCTGTGTTTAATGAGTTGAAGTATTTTCATGTTTGTCAACCAGGATTACCTCCCTGTCTTGGACATGATCTTTTTGAGGGTGTTGTGTCCAATGACCTTGCATTGTACATTGATCATCTTGTGATTCAAGAGAAGCAGTTCACATACCTCGAATTCAATCGGCGTATCAATCAATTCAGGAACCTTGGCAATGATGCACATGATAAGCCATGCGAAGTACACCCTGTGGTGAGAAATTACGTGGTCATGCAGCACAGAACTGGTGCTTGCTCAGGCTTTTACCTGTTTTGGTGGGGGAAAAGATTGCCAGTTCATCTGAAAATGAGGTTTCGCAATTAATACTGCAACTCAGACAAATAGTAGAGCTTATTTGTGCTCCTGCCATTAACACTGGTCAAATAGCATGTTTATCAGTCATGATAGATGAATATATAGATACTCGAGCAAAGACTTTTCCATGTCACCCTCTTAAACCAAAACATCACTACATGTGTCCTTATCCTGAGCTCACTTATTGGTTTGGTCCTCTCATTCGGTTGTGGACGCTCCGTTTTGAGAGTAAGCACTCGTACTTTAAGCAGTGTGCAAGAAAATTGCACAACTTCAAGAACCTGAGTGCTACATTAGCAGAAAGACATCAGCTTCTGCAAGCATACTTAAATGCAGGGAATTTTTATCCTGAAAGTTGTATAGTGGAGAGAGGGACACAATTTCATATAAATTACTACAATGATGAAATTAGAGGGTCAGTTGCTTACCTAAATTTTCAGCCAGGAGACACGGTAGCAACCAATGAAGTGACTATAAAAAGAACACTTTACAAAAAGAACATGCATGTTGTTCTGGACAGAAATGATGAGGGTCTTGTATTTGGGAAAATTCAGTTGATTCTCATTCATGGCAATTCCAATGTACATTTTGTTACAAAGAAATATCAGTCTTTTTGCCTTGTGGACCAGGGAATTCAGTGTTTGACATCACAAAATTTGGGTCACTTATGCATTAATCAAAATAACCTACCTGATTACTATCCTTTGCCTGAATACTCCTTGTGTGGTCTGTCTGTAATAGTTCTTCATCATTCTTTTCCATTACTAGAATGATGTCTGAGTTACAAGAAGAAATTAAACAAACTATATTGTCAGTAATACCAAGCCTTCCTGAGAACCCACTCAATCAATTAGTTGAGAAACTTATAGGCCTGGGAGTAGAGAGTTTTGAAGATTTAATGTATGTGAAAGAAGAGGACATCTTAGAGTTCATACAGCCTATCCAGTGCCGAAAACTGCTCAATGCCTGGAAACATCACGGTAAGTTCGCCAATAAGCTAATTATGTTGTGCTGCATTGTTTATGGTATCATTCTTGAATCAATATTTCATTTCTTAATTCATTTTTCAGAACAAGAAAGCAGCATTTTGGCTGAGGAATTTGTTCAACCTAGCTCTCCTCAACATTCACCACAAACAAGCTCCTCAGGCTCCTCAGTAAGTAGCATGGGATATAGTGCATCTTCTACCAGTGTGTCTCCTGTGTTTGTTACCTGGCCTGAAACCTTTCAAGTACCCTGGGACTCAATGCCAACTGGTATACAAATGGCTATTGCAAAATGCCAGAGACTTTCACCTGCTGACCGAAGACAAATGATAAGGGTCCTTGCTGATGAAATAAGAAAACATGAATCAAATCCCACTAGATCACAATGCCTTATAGTTGTTCGCCAAATAGTCAAGCAGTATCCAAAGAGTTTTGCAGACATGATTGGTGACAAGCAGATTGCAGGTGGATACGCTTCTCTTCTGTCACAGCTCAAAGTGCGCATAGAGCATCTGAACCGGAACAACACACTAAGTCACCATCAGATCCAGAGTAATGAGAGTTGAACCATTAAAAAGAGAAGCACCACAGACTCCTATGGTTGCACACGATGGCAGCCTGAACTTCCAGCTGGTGAAAGTTATGACAGCCTTGAAGTGAAGCGTCAAAGAATGGAGGAGATATTTCTTCATGAAGGAAGCACTGGAGCAGACAGAGGAGAAGTTTGTAAGTTGATGGAGGAAACCTATTGCTACCAGCGTCAAATGATAAATGCCATCCCATCTCCTACCATTGCCAATTTGAAAACAAAATGGCCGTACCTCTTCATATAGAGGTATATGTATAGTCATTTTGAACTACTCACTGACAGAAATGTCCTCAGCCATTTGGAAATGTCATTCAAAGAATGTGGAAAACTCATTACTGAGTATTTTAAAACCAAGCCAACTAATGCCATTGTTCAGAATGTCCTAACCAGGGGTGAAGAGGATGTGGCTGCCTGTGTCTTGCAGCTACTCCTTGCACATTTTGAGGAGAAAATGGATGGGCTCATCCTTCAAGTAGATGTGAGTTAAATATTTTCAAAAATTATATGTATGACTGCATGTATGACTTATGTCTAACTGTTTGCATGTTGCGTCTATTTATTTATTTATTTTACTTCAGGCATTTGCAACTTCAACAGACATCCAGGGAACACTCAACTTGCCTGGCAGTCCTTGACTGATCATTTTTGGTATGTAAATATAATAGTGCAGAGATCTCATTTTACTAGATAAAAGTTACTCAGGTTTCAGAGTACTCAGTACAGAGTCATTGATATATTTTTGTAATCTTTATTTTCAGGTCAAACACTAAGTAACCAGCAGTGGATGGTGAGCATTGAAGGTCGCGTTGTATGTGAGGGAACACAACCCAGCTTTGTATCTGGACTTACAGCTGTATTTGCTTCATATTACAATTTCAACCTCCAGTATCAAGAAGAGGCTGCATGCACCCTTGAGTTTGTTCAAAGGTAACGCATTGGCTTATTTTCCATTCATACATTTTTATTAAAACTGACATCAGACTTTATTACAAACTGCCTGTAAAACATTTATACACTACTAAGCTTTCTCTCATTCTCTCATGCTCTATCAAAACTTTCACCATTAACCGCCCTGACACACACCATGATGTTCTTTCTCTAAATTAAATTAGATAAAATTGGTACAGGCAGTCAAGTACATTTTTTTTAAAGAATGCAAATTGTTGAGAGTGCTGGTGTGGAACTGTTTTGAAGATGTGTTATGGGTTCGGTTTCCTGCATGCACCTAAAGTGGAACCATTGCAGTCATGACAAAGTGAATTATTATTATTTTTTATATAAACAAGTGTTTTTTTTTTCTTTCTTATTTAGATGATTTATTGACATCAACCCTGAACGAGGGTCCAAGGCCAAGCAAGGAAAACTTATATCCAAGAAGACTGGCCAAGTAGTCCAAAAAAAGAAAAGAACAGTAAACCCTCATGTTTCCTCTCTACTTCGTAAGATAATGGACTTTGAATGGAATTTTGTCTGAGTTTATCCAAGACCACTTTCTTAATTTTAATTTTGACAGTTTCAGCATTATTTATCTAATATAGTGTTCATATTCTGTTCTAATGTAAATGTCAAGTTTGGTTCACTTTTAAATTTACCACTGAACAGTATACTATGTTTATTGAGTGAATTTCCCACCTTTGTTGCAATGATTTGTTTATCTGAAATAATGCAAATTTAAAATAAATGTTAATTGGAATGTTTCAAATGAAAGAAGCATTATTTGTTTTCATTTACATTCATCTTAGTCAGTAAAAATTGCAATATAATGTATTATAATATCAATGCTGTAGTGACAATCTATGCTACTAGAAAAACACCATACTAAATGGTAACCACTGTAAAAATACAAACATTTTTCCTTGTAATTTTACAGTAAAATACTGGCAGCAGAGTTGCCAGCCACTTACTGTACTTTTACAGTGAAGCTGCTGTAATTAACATTTACATTTATAAATATATACATTTACACTATTAATAATATTACAGTATCATACTTTATTATGAAATTACAGTGTAATACTGTAAATGTTAATTACAGCAGGTTCACTGTAAAAGTACAGTAAGTGGCTGGCAACTCTGCTGCCAGTATTTTACTGTAAAATTACAACGAAAAATTTTACAGTGTAAAGTATTAAGGACTTTATTACAAAGAACATGAGATATTTTTGTGGGAACACGTGGATACCTTTATGGATGGTGTTATGTATTCCAGGAGTCAAAGACCAAGGAGTCTAGTGACATTTGAAAGAACCTCAAGTTTGAATTTTAGTGACATGTAATGTATACTCAAAGATTTCACCGGTGCTGTACTTTGTTCTTTTAATGTTTTTTTATTCTTTGTTTTAATTTCTTTTACGCAGCTCTATTGGTTTGCCTGCTGCTTTTCTTGGCATGTGCATAATCCTTCCTCTTATGCCTATGTCCTAATCCCCTCTCGTTAATGTATGTGGGAAGAATATTTTTAACCAGATCTATCACATTAATCAAAGTATTACCCATATTGTGACTAGTCATTTTGTCTTTTATTTCAGGTGCTATTCCTTTTTAAATACTGATATTAGGAATGCTTCATCCCCAACTCATGTCTGCTGCCAGCCTATGAAAAGTGATTATGTACTCACTAATGGGTTTGTTTCGTGTTTAAATTCTAAGATCTGATAAGCTGCCACTTCTGACTGAAAAGACAAATCAAATAATTTATAAAATTCTTTAACAAATACAGTATATCAATGGAATAGCAACAAGGGTGGTTCTGTTAAACATACTTGGTGCTAGTTCAATGATTTATCTTGAAGTAATGTAACTATATGGGCAATACAAGTCCTATAAGAAGAGAAAGCCTGAGATTGCAGCTTGAATATTATAATGCACTACTTGAAGAAACCACATCATTTTTAGGACTGCCTGCATAATGTATGTGGGAAGAAGTATGTGGGAAGTATAGTATAGTAAGTTCAATAGTAAACCTCTAAGCAGGATTCAATATGATGAATTTCCATCCATTCATTTTCCAACCATCCATCCATTTTCCAACCCACTGAATCCAAACACAGGGTCACGGGGGTCTGCTGGAGCCAATCCCAGCGCACAAGGCAGGAACCAATCCCGAGCAGGGTGCCAACCCACTGCAGGACACACACAAAGACACCCACACACCAAGCACACACTAGGGCCAATTTAGAATCGCCAATCCAACTAACCTGGATGTCTTTGGACTGTGGGAGGAAACTGGAGTGCCCAGAGGAAACCCACGCAGACACGGGGAGTACATACAAACTTCACGCAGGGAGGACCCGGGAAGCGAACCCAGGTCCCCAGATCTCCCAACTGCGAGGCAGCAGCGCTACCCACTGCGCCACCGCCTGATGAATTTATTAAATTAATATATTTAAAGAAGCAAAATATTTTCTTCAAAGCTAGGAGATATGTGCAATTTATACAAACATTTTCACAATTTATACAAAAATATGTCAACACTTGATGAGAGTTTTTCTGTTATCCATAACCTTATATAAATAATCTTGTTGTTTGTTTTTATTTTCACATTTCATTCATATTTTCCTGCCAAATATGAATGTCATATATATTCTTTTATTTGACCATATCACAATTTACCATTTATTTACTGCATATGATATTATTTATAATCAGTATATGTATGTTTTGTTATTCTTTTTTGAAATATTTTAATATTGTTTCATTTTTTTCTTTCAATTTATTTTATTTACATATCTAAACTATTTAGTCTTGCCTGATTATTATTACTGTACTCACTTTATGTACACTTTCTTTAACAGAGTGCTAGTATGTATCCTAGTCATTTGTTTCTATAAATGTATTATTTGTGATTTATTCATCATATTTAATCCTGTTTATATACTTATTACTATTAGACAGTTATCATTATCAGTGGGCTTTTGATTATTTTGATGGTTTGCATTGGTTTGTCTTTTTTTACACTATTTCTATTGCTGCCCACACTACTTAGCCACAGGTTGTAGTTGATGTGGGATGATCCATTGCGAGATGCTGCCTAATTCTGTAAGTATTCCATAACTATTTGTTAAAGTGAAAACATAACTTCAGTTTAAATTCTGACATTTATTTATTGAACATCTTCACTTCTCCAAAGGTGCCTTAATTACTTAGTGAGACATCTTATCTTGGGGTAACTCATGTTGTGATCTGAGTTTATTTATGCCTTGCACTAGGAAATGCTGACTGATAAATGGGGTTAACCAGGAAAGGAATTATTAACCAAAGCCAAAGTGGAAACCAGAAATATGTTTATTGTTCATCACAACTGCTAATTGTAGTAAGGAGAAGAGAGGCAAAACCTCTGGAACTAGAAATTGGAAAGCTCTTGAACTACATACATGTAGCCCAGGTAGAAATTTGCATAAACTGATTGATGTAAATAAGATACTGATGTAAAAATGTGAAATTTTTGTGTTTTAAACTGTTAATTTTAGAGTAGTAGTTCTTTTATGTGGTTATGCAGACTTTTATTTTGGTAACCGGATGTGATAGAGAAACAGAAGAGCGTGACTCCGAGGTGGTGTAGCGAAAAGTTTGGGAGGCAAATTGCAAATTATCAGCAAGATGATTTACAGGAGTACGAACTGCTGATATAGACTGCGAATTTCAATTAGATGTTCGCAGTGTCTATCCGGTGAAGAACCACTCGTTAATTCAGTGAGGGGAAGTAGCAGTGTGATTATAACGGTGTAATAAAATTTATGATTATTTGTTTGGGTAAATGAGAATTCCTGATTATTTCCAGTTCTATTAATTTTGTTTTGTTAGTTTATAATTAAACGGGGAGTTCATCATTTTTTTATAACACAGTTTCTTGGTATTTTATTATATTTTGATGTGTAGCATAAACTATTGGTTTGGGAACAAATGTTAACGGGTAACTACCTTTATTTATTTGTTATTACCTGATCGGTGTATTGCTAGATTTAAGTAATAAGCTTTTGTTTATAGTAACCCGAGACTCAAAATATTAAAGTAGTTAGAGTTATAGTAAATTAGGCATTGGAGTAAAGAACTCAGGGCCCCTTTCTACAAACAGTTAGAGTAGACGGGTTACATACACACAAACGATATTTTTGAGGATATCCACAAACTATGATAATGAATGTAAGAGCCAATCATAGAAACTTAAAGCTTTGAATTAAACTCATATTAGTGTTTGCTTAATTGGAATAGAATATAATTTTCTTTCATAGTCAAAGACAATGGTATAGCCTTTTCCCCCTATAAGTTAGTAAGAGATAGAACATTCTTGCTATAACTGAGATACAGTGTGATAATTGTGTCAGTTGTTGTTTAGAATAAGTCCCAATAAACAGGGACTTGAAAGACCCATTTTCAACTCAGAAACTGGATAGGCATACAGTTTTATGGCCGTCATTTTGAAATGGTTCAGAAACGTTTTTGAAGTGATTTGTAACAATTTGAAATGTAACAAGTTTTAAGCTTTGAACAGAACTTTTCCTTTTTTGCTATTTTAATTTTTTCTTTTTTGTGTGAACTGTTTTACTTTGAATTTTAAGTAAAACTTTAAAAACAAAGATATTTTGTCTATGGACTCATTTCAGCGCATCAGGCTTTTGTTGAATCCCATTTTTAAGCTAGAGCAGCTGAACTTTGGTAATTTTGGAAAAAACGCAGCTACATTTTGCCAGAAAACTGCCATCTGAAGGTGTTGAACTTGAACTGGAAACTACCATCTGAGATCGAGGACGCTTCTGCTCCAGAACTCGGCAATGAAAGAAAAAGTACTGAGCTATTCTGAGGTACTGTGCTCTATGAGGGGTGATGCATGCCAAAATTAAGACTCACAATGCGGGAATGCGCATTCGCTCAAGGAGCGTTAAGACTTGCAATGCGGACAAGCTTATTCGGCATTAAGACTTGAAAGTCCTCATTCGTGTACTAGTGTTGCCAGGGAAACCAATTCCCATAATGCATCTTACACAAAATGGCGACGCGGTAAGGGTATGTCACTCAGTGTTTGTGTCATTACCAGTTTACACATTTTATAGCAATTTTGGCAGCGTATTGTGCAATCCTGAAGTACAAACACATGTCATAAGTAAACATACAGCATTGCACTTGTCTATTTTGATATTTAGGCTAGCATACAGAAGTAGTATTTGCTCGTTTGTACACTAGCTGCAGAGGCACTTAAAAGAGCGTTAGAGTACAAAACTATTTTTCAATCTATTCATTTTCAAAAATGATTGTCGCATAAAACGCTATTTGTTTCTTTCCTGTAAACAGGGAATCGTGTCTTCTTATAAATGCTGCCAGGTGCATTTTGTTATTTGCGCAATATTTTTTATTTAATAAAAATGTAATTATTTTCTTCTTTTTCAGTGATGAGCCTTCGCTTTTATAGGTTATTACAGCCATACTGACAAAACATATACTACGATTAGAAGCAGATGAGAGAGTTGAGGTCTCCCATGTAATACAACTACATGATATGACCTTATCATATTTACTAGCAAAGATCAAAGCCGTAACCATATTGCCAATTATTGTTAATAAATATTTTTTTTTGTTTGTGTTTTTTTTTTTAAAGTGATGAGCCTGCCAATTTTGAAGCAGCCCGGTTGCTACAGGAAGCTGCTAGAATTTTGAGAAGAGAATCGGAAAGTCGATTAACAACATGTTCAGAAGAGTCAAATAATAGTTTAACTTCAAGACAAAGACAGCAAACAACTCTTAGTGTGCTTGCACAATCCCCTGTTACAAGACAGGACCGAATTCAAAGAAATCTTTGAAGAAACCAGTACCTCAAGATCAAAAAGAAAATTACTTATGCAGCAGAAATTTGGACACATGACATTTTCTGTCTAGCAGAAAAAAACATTAACACTGTTCCTGGTCCTGAAGAATGACTTCTTTTGCAAAATTGTGGCCTTGGTCGGAAAAGAATGACTTTTCCAGACAAAAATGGAAGTTATGAAGAGCTTACAAATAATTTGTTTGCAAGTTATCCAGCACTAAAATCAGCAGGAGGGTTTGAAATATTGAGGAGCTTTAGGCGCAAAACTTTACACCCTATTCCAATACCAGCCAGTGGGTACAGTGTCAGATTTCTTCGAGATGAAAGTGGCCTCAACAAAGCAGTGGCATATATAAGACCACTACAGACTAACCTAGACACCAATAGTGGCTGTGAACAAGAGGTAATTGCTAAAATTAATGGTGATATTTCTGATAAGACTTACTTTTGTAATACATATAATTTAAAATTTGACAGATCATGTGTGCTTTTAAATGTAAATGCTATAAATCAAATTTTATTGTTTAATGATGTGTTACATTGTTTCCCTCTGTCTTTATTTTAATCTAAACAGTGTTTCTTACAAATGAATGTGTATATGTGCTTATTAATTTACTTTATTTTTCAACAACATGAATATAAGCCTAATGCTTTCAAAAAAATGATTTTAGTCAGATAATCCTCATCTCCACCACTAAGTTGACTTTCCTTGTGACTACTAACTTCAAACTTAAGACAGCAAACTCCCAAAACTGATCAGCTATATTAATTATAATATTAATAATTAAAATAACTTACACTGAATTACACATTTTCCATCCATCCATCCATCCATTGTCTCCCGCTTATCCAAGGTCGGGTCGCGGGGGCAGCAGCTTGAGCAGAGATGCCCAGACTTCCCTCTCCCCGGCCACTTCTTCTAGCTCTTCCGGGAGAATCCCAAGGCATTCCCAGGCCAGTCGAGAGACATAGTCCCTCCAGCGTGTCCTGGGTCTTCCCCGGGGCCTCCTCCCGGTTGGACGTGCCTGGAACACCTCACCAGGGAGGCGTCCAGGAGGCATCCTGATCAGATGCCCGAGCCACCTCATCTGACTCCTCTCGATGCGGAGGAGCAGCGGCTCTACTCTGAGCCCCTCCCGGAAGACTGAGCTTCTCACTCTACCTTTAAGGGAAAGCCCAGACACCCTGCGGAGGAAACTCATTTCAGCCGCTTGTATTCGCGATCTCGTTCTTTCGGTCACTACCCATAGCTCATGACCATAGGTGAGGGTAGGAACATAGATCGACTGGTAAATTGAGAGCTTCGCCTTGCGGCTCAGCTCATTTTTCACCACGACAGACCGATGCAACGCCCGCATTACTGCGGATGCCGCACCGATCCGCCTGTCGATCTCACGCTCTATTCTTCCCTCACTCGTGAACAAGACCCCGAGATACTTGAACTCCTCCACTTGGGGCAGGATCTCGCTACCAACCCTGAGAGGGCACTCCACCCTTTTCCGGTTGAGGACCATGGTCTCGGATTTGGAGGTGCTGATTCTCATCCCAGCCGCTTCACACTCGGCTGCGAACCGATCCAAAGAGAGCTGAAGATCACGGCCTGATGAAGCAAACAGGACAACATCATCTGCAAAAAGCAGTGACCCAATCCTGAGCCCACCAAACCGGACCCCCTCAACACCCTGGCTGCGCCTAGAAATTCTGTCCATAAAAGTTATGAACAGAATCGGTGACAAAGGGCAGCCCTGGCGGAGTCCAACTCTCACTGGAAACGGGTTCGACTTACTGCCGGCAATGCGGACCAAGCTCTGGCACTGATCGTACAGGGACTGAACAGCCCTTATCAGGGGGGCCGGTACCCCATACTCTCGGAGTACCCCCCACAGGATTCCCCGAGGGACACGGTCGAATGCCTTTTCTAAGTCCACAAAACACATGTAGACTGGTTGGGCAAACTCCCATGCACCCTCCAGGACCCTGCTAAGGGTATAGAGCTGGTCCACTGTTCCGCGACCAGGACGAAAACCACACTGTTCCTCCTGAATCCGAGGCTCGACTATCCGACGGACCCTCCTCTCCAGGACCCCTGAATAGACTTTTCCAGGGAGGCTGAGGAGTGTGATCCCTCTGTAGTTGGAACACACCCTCCGATCCCCCTTCTTAAAGAGGGGGACCACCACCCCGGTCTGCCAATCCAGAGGCACTGTCCCTGATGTCCATGCGATGTTGCAGAGGCGTGTCAGCCAAGACAGTCCTACAACATCCAGAGCCTTGAGGAACTCCGGGCGTATCTCATCCACCCCCGGGGCCCTGCCACCAAGGAGTTTTTTGACCACCTCGGTGACCTCAGTCCCAGAGATGGGGGAGCCCACCTCTGAGTCCCCAGGCTCTGCTTCCTAATTGGAAGGCATGTTAATGGGATTGAGGAGGTCTTCGAAGTATTCCCCCCACCGACCCACAACGTCCCGAGTCGAGGTCAGCAGCGCACCATCCCCACCATATACAGTGTTGACACTGCACTGCTTCCCCTTCCTGAGACGCCGGATGGTGGACCAGAATCTCCTCGAAGCCGTCCGAAAGTCATTCTCCATGGCCTCCCCAAACTCCTCCCACGCCCGAGTTTTTGCCTCAGCAACCACCAAAGCCGCATTCCGCTTGGCCTGCCGGTACCTATCAGCTGCCTCCGGGGTCCCACAGGACAAAAGGGTCCTGTAGGACTCCTTCTTCAGCTTGACGGCATCCTTCACCTCCGGTGTCCACCAGCGGGTTCAGGGATTGCCGCCACGACAGGCACCGACCACCTTACGGCCACAGCTCCGGTCAGCTGCCTCAACAATAGAGGCACGGAACATGGCCCATTCGGACTCAATGTCCCCCACCTCCCTCGGGATGTGGTCGAAGTTCTGCCAGAGGTGGGAGTTGAAGCTACTTCTGACAGGGGGCTCTGCCAGACGTTCCCAGCAGACCCTCACAACACGTTTGGGCCTACCACGCCTGACCGGCATCCTCCCCCACCATCGAAGCCAACTCACCACCAGGTGGTGATCAGTTGACAGCTCCGCCCCTCTCTTCACCCGAGTGTCCAAGACATGTGGCCGCAAGTCCGACGACACGACCACAAAGTCGATCATCGAACTGAGGCCTAGGGTGTCCTGGTGCCAAGTGCACATATGAACACCCCTATGCTTGAACATGGTGTTCGTTATGGACAATCCGTGATGAGCACAGAAGTCCAATAACAAAACACCACTCGGGTTCAGATCAGGGGGGCCATTCCTCCCAATCACGCCCTTCCAGGTCTCACTGTCATTGCCCACGTGAGCATTGAAGTCTCCCAGCAGAACGAGGGAGTCCCCAGAAGGTATGCCCTCTAGCACCCCCTCCAGGGACTCCAAAAAGGGTGGGTACTCCGAACTGCTGTTCGGTGCATACGCACAAACAACAGTTAGGACCCGTCCCCCCACCCGAAGGCGAAGGGAGGCTACCCTCTCGTCCACCGGGGTAAACCCCAATGTACAGGCTCCAAGTTGGGGGTCAATAAGTATACCCACACCTGCTCGGCGCCTCTCACCGGGGGCAACTCCAGAGTGGTAGAGAGTCCAGCCCCTCTCAAGGAGATTGGTTCCAGAGTCCAAGCTGTGCGTCGAGGTGAGCCCGACTATATCTAGCCGGAACCTCTCAACTTCGCGCACTAGCTCAGGCTCCTTCCCCTTCAGAGAGGTGACATTCCACGTCCCAAGAGCCAGTTTCTGTAGCCGAGGATCGGACCGCCAAGGTCCCCGCCTTCGGCCACCACCCAACTCACACTGCACCCGACCTCCTTGGCCCCTCCCATAGGTGGTGAGCCCATGGGAAGGGGGACCCACGTTGCCTCTTCGGGCTGTGCCCGGCCGAGCCCCATGGGTGCAGGCCCGGCCACCAGGCGCTCGCCATCGAGCCCCACCTCCAGGCCTGGCTCCAGAGTGGGGCCCCGGTGACCCGCGTCCGGGCAAGGGAAAACGCCGTCCAAAATGGTTTTTCTTCATAGGAGGTTTGTTTAACCGCTCTTTGTCTCATCCCTCACCTAGGACCAGTTTGCCTTGGGTGGCCCTACCAGGGGCATAAAGCCCCGGACAACAGAGCTCCTAGGATCATTGAGACACGCAAACCCCTACACCACGATAAGGTGACGGTTAAAGGAGGGGAATTACACATTTTATCCTTATAAAATCAAAAATGTATTTCTTGGAAAACAAAAAATGTTAATTCTGAAATTCTGTTAATGCAGATATGAAAATTTACTCATAACCACCATAACACAGGAATTGTCGATGGTTATTTTCAAAATCAACTCCAGTGTAAAATTTGAATTTTAGATTCAAGAAGTGGCTTTAGAGAAATGCCAGACATTTGAACAAATGATTCCTCTGCAATCAATTTGTCAACACATAAGACAGTGCAAAGGTAATAATCGTTAATATTTAATATATATATGTCCTTTTAAAGTATTTTTGTACGTTTCAGACTTTTAGTATATATACTGTAAATGCCTGTTATATACCTACAATGCTAGTGTTTTTCTACAAGTGCATGTATGCAAAGCTAGCCATAATACTGAAAATCTGAAGGTTCAACTAATCCACAACTCCTTGTTAATTGAGTTAAAGTTTATCCATCCATCCATCCATCCATCCATCCATTTTCCAACCCGCTGAATCCGAATACAGGGTCACGGGGTTCTGCTGGAGCCAATCCCAGCCAACACAGGGCACAAGGCAGGAACCAATCCCAGGCAGGGTGCCAACCCACCGCAGAGTTAAAGTTTATTTAAAGTATATTTGTTCCATGTTCAGTGCATGTTTAGGGTGCAGTAAGCAGTGTGGCTTCATGGTTAAAGCTCTGTGCTTTAAAGCAAAAGGTTCCCACCTCTTTCCCTTTAATAATTTGTTGCCCGGTGTGAACCACTTAGTGTTACAGCTATAAAATATGTAATGCACAGGTTCCCTGTGGCTATATACAGTAATTGTAGACAGGGTCGCTGCTGGCCAAATGGGTGCCCGAAGCAGAAATTTACTTTTGTGCCCCTTCCCCCAAATATTACGGAAGTAAAAATAAAATAATAAAAAAAACACCTACTATAGGGGCCAAAATAGAACTTTATTCAAATAAAAGTAAATACATAAATAAATTGTATCATTTATAAATTACAATTGTAGCTCTACAGCAAAAAATACAAACTAAAATTACACTTTAAATAAAACATTTATAATAAATAAAATAAACAATAATAAACTGAAATAAAATCAACACTGTCATCTGCTGGAGCTTTCCAAAGTTCAAAATTTACAAAGGCACACTTCTGCTTTTTCTTGAGGCAAAGTCGTAAATGAGGTCGACAGAACAAAATAAAGTTTCACAGGATTATGAACGTACCTGAAAGTGATGTACGGGCTTCATCTTGGGCTTTTTTTTTCTTTCGTTTCTCGGCGCCGGACTGTTGATGTCTCTTTCCAGGACCAGGCATATTGTTCAATTATTATCATTTTTGGCCAAATAGGCAGCCGTAACAGAGGTGAGAGCACACGCGTCATCACGTGTGCTTAGCCTACTCTGCGTTCACCGTAAAATGCAATATATACGTTTATATTTTTGTTTATTTGTATATGTATATTATTAATATTAATTTATTATTATAATATATAAAAACGATTTTTTTGAGCAGCTGGGATGGTGTCCCCCTGGGAGTTGGTGCCCTACGCAGACTGCGTACTCTGCGTATAGGGAGCGGTGGTACTGATTGTAGAGCCACTAGATTATTATACAGTACATACAGTCATATGAAAAAGTTTGGGAACCCCTCTCAGCCTACTTAATGATTTATTCTACTTTCAACAAAAAAGATAACAGTGGTATGTCTTTCATTTCCTAGGAGCATCTGAGTACTGGGATGTTTTCCGAACAAAGATTTTTAGTGAAGCAGTATTTAGTTGTATAAAATTAAATCAAATGTGAAAAACTGGCTGTGCAAAAATTTGGGTACCCGTGTAATTTTACTGATTTCAATGCATGTAACTGCTCAATACTGATTACTTGCAACACCAAATTGTTTGGATTAGCACGTTAAGCCTTGAACTTCATAGACAGGTGTGTCCAATCATGAGAAAAGGTATTTAAGGTGCTTCCTTTTGACCTCTTCTCTGAAGAGTGACAGCATGGGATCCTCAAAGCAACTCTCAAAAGATCTGAAAACAAAGATTGTTCAGTATCATGGTTTAGGGAAAGGTTACAAGAAGCTATCTCAGAGGTTTAAACTGTCAGTTTCAACTGTAAGGAATGTAATCAGGAAGTGGTCACCTCCAAAGACCTGCAAGAACATCTTGCTGCAGATGGTGTATCTGTACATCGTTCTACAATTCAGTGCAATTTGCACAAAAACATCTGTATGGCAGGGTGATGAGAAAGAAACCCTTTCTGCACTAACACCACAAACAGAGTCGCTTGTTGTTTTCAAATGCTCATTTAGACAAGCCAGAATCATTTTGAAACAAAGTTCTTTGGACTGATGAGTTATTTGGTCATAACAAAAAGCGCTTTGTATGGCAGAAAAAGAACACCGCATAACAAGAAAAACACCTGCTGCCTACTGTCAAATTTGGTGGAGGTTCCATCATGCTGTGGGGCTGTGCGGCTAGTTCAGGGACTGGGGCCCTTGTTAAAGTCGAGGATCGGATGAATTCATCCCAATATCAACAAATTCTTCAGGATAATGTTCAAGCATCAGTCACAAAGTTGAAGTTATGCAGGGGTTGGATATTCCAACGAGACAATGACCCAAAACACAGTTTGAAATCTACAAAGGCATACCTGCAGAGGGAAAAGTATAATGTTCTGGAATGGCCGTCACAGTCCCCTGATGTGTATATCATCGAAAATCAATGGGATGATTTGAAGCAGGCTCTTCATGCTGGGCAGCCATCAAATTTAACTGAACTGGAGAGATTTTGTATGGAAGAATGGTCAAAAATACCTCCATCCAGAATCCAGACACTCCTCAAAGGCTATAGGAGGCGTCTAGAGGCTGTTATATTTGCAAAAGGAGGCTCAACTAAGTATTGATGTAATATCTCTGTTAGGGTGCCCAAATTTATGCACCTGTCTAATTTTACTATGATGCATATTGCATATTTTCTGTTAATCCAATAAACTTAATGTCTCTGCTGAAATACTGTTGTTTCCATAAAGAATGTCATATATTAAAATGAAGTTGCTACTTTGAAAGCTCAGCTAATGACAAACAAAAATCCCAAGAATTAAGAGGGGTTCCCAAACCTTTTTTCATGACTGTAGCACCTTTCCTTGCTAAGTATTAAAGGATGTATTATAAACAGTATTTAACAAATGAGAATTCTGAAGTGACTATGAAAGATACCTTTTTAAAAGTGAGACAACCGTGTCATTTGCATTATAAATTACCTGCTTATCTGTCATTTCTTTACTCAGGCAGACACAACTAGGTAATGATTCACCAAGTGAAACACAACTCTTAGATGAAGGATTACCAGCTGCCTCTGGTAATGAGACATTTACATGTATGTCATGTTCTACAGCAAGCAGTGATGAAAACATGTTGCTACACAGGGCATTTAATGTTGATAATATTGATCCAGAGCATAATGTCTTGTACTGGTATTTACAGGTGTGATCAACTTTAGGAGCAGTTTGTGAAAGTTGGTAACCCCTTGAATTTTTTTACAGTGTAAAATATTTTGTTCTTGTATTCGTCATTAGAGACTATGTAAATCTAATCAATATGAACATTTCAAGTGACTCAGAAGATGAGGAGCTCAATCAAGCCACATACGAATCCCTAAAAGGTGACACAGCTGCCAAGTAAGTTACATTTTTCAATTTCAAATCTGTAATTCTTAACATTTTGTTTTTAGCAAGGATTTGCCATCATTTTGTTTCGGTGTCCAGGATATTCTGCACTTACAGCACAAAGAAATCAACATGGATGAAGTTGTTTGCATTAATATTAATATAAAAAATGTCTGGGAAGGGGCTTTGCGAGCAATGGGAAGGCCATGTTTTTCTGTTAAAAAACTACCAGACATCAAATTTACTGATGATGATGGGAATTCTGAAGGTGCTGTGGATTTAGGAGGACCAATGAGAGAATTTTTCAGGTTAGCACTTCAGCATACTGTATAAGAGACAACCCTATGGTCACAGGTCCAGACAACCAGCAAACTCTATCATGTCATGCACTGTGTAAGTTTTGTGGTCCAAAATTTTTTTTCCCCTTTCTATCTAGTGACATAATCTGATTTCAAATGCACTTTTCTTTGTCCAACAGCTTTAAGGGAAAACAGCTATTTCTATGCAGGGCAATTAATTAGCAATGAGTATTGTGTATGGAGGACCATCACCACACTTCTTTGCTCCAGTGTTATACCGTGCCATAGTTTCAGGTTCAGACAATGTACAAGCAGATATTGACGATATAAGTGACCCAGAAATAAAATGCTTGCTGTCCGAGGTATGAACAGGGTGTTTTTTTTCAAGTTACGAAGTGTTTCTAGTGACTATTAGATTTTACATTTTCTGTTAAAATGTTTAGATGGCAAAATCAGAATGTCCACAGGAACTCTTGACAGCAGTTGAAAAGTGCAGCAATCTTCTGACATTAGCTGGGTGTTTAAGGAATATTACTATGCACAACAAAAAGGAGGTTCTACAAGATGTACTCAACTGGTATGTTCTTCAGAGAACAAGAGCACCATTTGAAAGGTACTATAATCAATTTACAAAAAATGCTATTTTTATAGAATATTTTGAAACAGTTACCAATAAACTCTAACTATATATAGGCTCACTTACTTAATCATATAAGTAAAGGTAATCAAATGCTGTTGTTGTCTTGTGGATCTAGGGTCTGGTATGAATTACTGTGTACAATTGGCATGTTTTCCCTGGGTATTCCAATTACAAATATTTCCTTTCTAGTTTAACTGACAACCTTAGATTTTTTTTTCCTAGTACGAGTGAGTTTGGATCTGTGTATGGGACCTCCTCTACAAGGTGCTGCTGCTTTGTAAGCTCTGTAAACTTTTACCGTTTGTGACCATATAATTTAGACCATAGAATTTCTGAAAATTACTGGGTAGATAAAGATATAACATATATTTGATTTATTGTAGATTCATGGATGGGCTGCATTCTTGTGGACTTCTTGATAAAGTAAGGGCTCACCCAGCCATATTCAAGCCCATTTTCACAAATAAAGTTATTTAAAAAAAATTGTTCGGAGAAAGGGAGCAACCGATGTGAACTAGAAAATGAAACCATCAGCTATTGGAGAGATTATCTAATGGATGGAGAGAGTATGGTTTCTTCATTATTTTCATATGTTTCAAGGGCAGCCAGGCTAGGGTTTATAGATAGGTTATACACTATATATCAGGGGTGTCAAACTCCAATCCTGGAAGATACACAGTGGGTGCATTTTTTCACTACAGGCACTTTCTTAATTAGAACTGCTGCAAATTTAACTTAATGAATATGCCTTAGCTATGACTGACGTGCCTATTTTTTTTCTTTTTTCTTAACCAGCAGCCAAACAGTACAGATATACAAAGCAAGCCAACCAACTAATTCAGGGTGTTACAATCTGTCTTAGAAGGCCACCATTTTAATCAACCAACTTCATATTTAGCTGTTAATGAAACACTTTAATTGTATGGCTTGTTACTATTCTCATTCTGTCACACCAGTGAAAATCTAAATATTTTGTGTATCAGAGCAGATCAGTATTTCTCAGATTTTAATATTTAATTTTCAGATATATTATTGAGGCACACGGAGTCATTCTAATTAACGTTATAAGGAACATTTTACACTAAGCCTAAAATCCATATGCTTTGTATGGTGACACTATAAATTCAAATCCACCCAAGGACTATTATACCCTTAGTTAGTGGATTTCAACTGTTCTCCTTGACATATGGGAGGTGGTAAGTATTATTTAAAATGTCTCATGTCTGCCCTCCTTTCTATTGACTATTCACACATAACCTACATAAGTCAAACTTATTATGCACTGAGAGAATATAGCATTTTAATGTATTTATTTTTGTCCTCTCCAGTGGGAAGTTGTAGAGTCACACTTGAAGAAATCCTTATATTTGCAACGGGAAGTGACTGTATACCAGCACTAGGATTTAGCTCATCTCCCACTCTGGAATTTCTTCATGATGACTCCACGTTCCCACAAGCAAACACTTGCTCTTGTACTTTATGAATTCCATGCAAGAGTTCCTACAACTCTTTCAAAGAGGACATGGAGTTTGGGATAAAAAAATTCTCCTGGGTTTAGTATGGCCTAATTTATACCTTTTGGCATAATTGTTTAGGTATAGAAACCATGTTTCAAAACAGGGAAGGCATTTTATAGTGTTTTGTTCTAGAGTTAAGTTTTTTCACTAATTTTGTATATTTCCAAAAACAATTTTCTACATTAACTGAATGCCTTCCAATTCAAATGAACATTTTTTTTTTACTTTATCACAGTTCTGTTTACATTATTAATTCCATCTATTTGAAAAGAATGCTTTATTTTGTGTCTTTTGCATCAGTAAGTAAATTTCATATTTTGACATGAATGACAAAATTGGAATAAATATATTTTGTTTCTTGAATTAATTTTTTTTGCCTTTAATTGATATTTTTTACAACACTGACAAGCTTCAAGAAAAATATCAGCACCAAAACAGGTGCTCCCTCTCAGTGGATCTATGGTCTGTGAGAGGGTAGCAACAGCAGTATTTTGAATTGAAATTGAAGATTCTGGGATTTCTACTGTTGCATGCATTTCATGATGAGGAACTGGTCCATTCCAGTCAATTCCATATTCTGTGAAATCCATCTAAAAAAAAAAAAGTATATGTATATACAAAACATTGTGCTCTTTTTATGTTTTCTACAGTTAAAAAAGCACCAATGTTTTTAGTTTTACATGCAGTTGTGCAAAGAACTTACCAGGTTTGATCCTAGCATTTCAGTTGTGGTTGAGTGGTTATTATAATTGGACAGAAGGCCTTGAATCTAAAGTTGCTGTGGTGATCTCATTTGCTCTGATGAAAGGGGATGCCTATCTCAACCCCTAGCAAACATTTCATGGTGCTGATTGAGTCTTGGGATCATAACATACTGCAGGCAAATGAGATGAAGCTCATTATTGGGGTCCAGAACTTGCATTTCTTGGAGGTACTGGAATGCTGAATAGTAAGTACTGGTAACTATATACCCCATATCTCTCCATAAATGCTAGATCCTCTGATTTTGAATGCTTCTGCCTGCAATATGACTGCCTCTGTCTTATAAAAAGATTTAAGATAAGCTACAGTGAATTAATTCAAGTTAACATTACAAAGCCATTTTAACAGAACAAAGTGTAAATGAAAAAATAATTTATAATAATTAAAGAATGTTGAACTACCTGGACCACAAAGTGGGTGTGCTAGCATAAATCTAGCCACTTCAATATTTTCTAAACCTTTGTTGCTTCTGACACGAGATGGCAAACCAAATGTGTTCATAGCCTCAATAAAATTTCTCAGAACTGTAGAAGCCTTGTTGTTATTGCTGGCTTTAAGATAAATTATTTTTCTACTGTATCCATCGATACATTCATGGATTATAATCCTCCATCTAACACAAAAATAACCATTTGGTGATGCCATATTCTTAAATTTAACTTGAATAACACAAGTATTAATAAAATTACATATTATTCAATAAATTCCATGCAAGACTACACATCGATAATACAGTATACTTACTGAAATAACTTGTGGTTACCATCAGTGTGCCTCAGTGGTAAAGGTGATGGGACACTATATAACACTTTTGCTGAACCATACTAATGCTGAGACCCCGGAGAAATGTGCCAATTGGATCAACAGCTCTCACTGCTGCCTGTACTCTTTTCTGCTGCACTCTAAATGTTAGAGACAGTATGCAATTAAAAATGCATGTATTTTTCAGGAACTACATTAATTAGTCTAAATAGTAAAAAAAAAAAAAAAATTGAGTTATACCAAACAATACCCCTGATTCCAACACTTCTTAGGAAGCCTGTCACTTTTTTATAGCCTGAATCTGGATATTTTGTGATGAAGTCTAACTTTTTCAAATAATTCATCATCAGATATATTACTATAGGTGTTGCTGACTGAAAGGCCATACTCATCCATTCTTCTGTGGTTTATTCTAACACTCACTCCCAGTATCTGTGCTATTTGCGGAACAGTAAAGTCATATTCTAAAAAGAATTCAAGCTGGTCTTCAGTCACATTTACTTTGGGGCAGCCCCTGCTACCACTGCAAATTATTCCGGGGTCAAATCCAATAGCGAAAGTTCTGGGCTGGGGACCCAGTAACTTGAGAACTCTTTCAAGATACTGTATGGCTAAATCGATTCCATGCACCATGATATTTTGGAAACATCTTACCAAATGGTTCAACATCTTCTCTATTCTGAAATTAATAAAATCACTGTCACTCTGTTGAAAATTTATACTATGCAGGTGTCGAGCTGTGTTTTCCAAGACATTTGTGACAAAATTTAGAAAATCCCAAGGAACACTTGAAAATCTGTAACAGTAACAAGGTCATATTACCTGGTTGAAGTTGAACACTCAAAATATACAAATAATGAACGTGTTTCTGTTTAACTACCTTGGCAATATGTAAATGTGGTTTTTAAAAAAATATTAATAGTTAACTTTAATTCAGTTAATCAATAATTCAGATTATTATAATGGATAACGTCTATAACAATATTAAAAACTATTCTCATACAATATTTCTCCATAATCAAAAAGAAACGAAAACTTTGCAAATTAAAGTCATCGTTGGTAATAACATTTATGTTTGTTTTTTCATCTTAAAAATCAAAACTGATGCAATGTGGAATACTCCAAGTTTACTTGTGACATGCGTTTGTATTTCGAGATTGCACAATACACTGCAAAGATTGTTATAAAATGTGTAAACTGGTAATGACACAAACACATACCCTTCCTGCACCGCCATTTTGTGTAAAGTGCACTATAGGAATCTGTTTCCATGGCAACATTAGTACACGAACGAGGACTTTCAAGTCTTAATGCCGACTGAGCTTGCCCGCATTGCGAATCTTAATGCTCTGCAAGCGAATGCACATTCCCGCATTGTGAGTCTTAATTTTGGCATGCATCACCTCTCATAGTGCTCTTATCTTCTGTCTCCGCATGATCATAAATGAAAGCAAGGTCGCCGTACCTGAACTTGAGAAGATTTAAGAGACTGTGATATTATATAAGACATTGTGGATGATCGCTTGTGCTTTTGCCGGAGTCATGGAAGCCTCGCTGTAAGGAAGTCGTCTGTTGTCAGAGTGTTCGACTGTGATGTTTTGTTGCTGTCAGGAAACACGCTGTCAATAACTCAAGCTGCTGTCATGGCAACATTTAAGCATAGCTCAAGTGAAGTCGGGAGTGATCTGAGAACGGAGTAAAAACCAGAGTATGTAATTGCAGATCTTAAAGGTCATATAAGTTGAAGGAAAGATCAACTTTCTGAGCTTATGGCTGAAATCAAAAGCCTTAAAAACATTTGGGAAAACCACATTAAAGTAGTGCAGAAGCTTGGAATCTTTTGTGAGACACTCAGTCAGGTCGAAGAACTGAATAAAAGTCTAATATCAGCGCTAAGTAAAGAAGGTGCAATTAAAAAACAGAAAACGGTATTTGCAGAAAGCTCTAAGAACTTAAAGTCCACTCATTTGACGAACAGTTAGTTAATCAATTCGGAGAGATGCAATTGCAAAAACGGAATCACTCAGAGATCAGAGTCCCGCAAGCTTCTCAGCTGAAGTGCGCAATCGATATTAAATGTGACTCTTTAGCCCAGAAAAGCGTTGCAGCATCATCAACTTCTTTGACAGTCACACTTGAATGGATGGAACTCAATAGAATCCTACAAAAGCTTCATGAGCTTGAGTTTATAGTAAAAAAAACAGGTACTATCGGAACAACCTTCCACTACCGCAATGACAAACACGCAGAGCTCCAGAAATGATATACTAGATGTATTAGCTCGGAATCAAGTCGAATATCAGAAGAAATAAGCCAAATGTCAGAAAAATCAAGCCGAATGTCAAAAAGCAAGCACTGAAATGGCTAAATTAATAACCAAATAAAAGATAGCTCCTGCTCCAGCACCTCCTGCACCGCATGGTGAAGTACCACTCAGACAGGTCCCTTTATTTTTAGGAGACACATTAATAATAATAATAATAATAATACATTTTATGTATATAGCACCTTCCCCATGCTCAAGGCACTTACAGAATATAATAAAGAACGGCAGCATATACAGTATATAGCATTGTACAAACCAGATAAATAAATAAAGAAGATTAAGACAGTGAATTCTGAAAAAAAAAAAAGAAACAGACAACATAATTGATGGTCTAGCACACACACACAGGTTACATTAGCATCTTGACAGAGAAGTAAACTGAGAGAAGGGTAATAAAGTCAAATAGAGCTAAAAGCCTTCCTGAACAGATGAGTTTTGAGTTGTTTTTTAAAAGAATTCATGGAGTCAGCTGACCTGATTAATTTTGGTAGGTCATTCCAGAGTCTGGGTGCTATACAGCTGAAGGCCCTGTCACCCATGGAGTGTAGATTAGTGAGGGGCACAACAAGGTTGCCAGAATCAGAGGACCTTAGTGGGCGGGCAGGCACATAGTGATGGAGAAGGTCACTGATGTAGTTTGGTGCGAGGTTATTTAAGGCTTTGTAAGTTATTAGTAGGATTTTATATTCGATTTTGTAAGACACAGGGAGCCATTGGAGACGGAGCAGGATGGGTGTGATGTGCTCGCTGCTGCTGGTTCGAGTAATGTCTCTTGCAGCTGAGTTTTGAATAAGCTGGAGCTGTGATATAAGATTAGAAGGGGCACCTGCCAGTAGGGAATTGGCTTATACAGACTTTGTAGCGGGGCTACATAGTAGTAATAGTGTTGTCAGTGTTAGTACCACGTGTGTCTTGTTCCATCGTCCCGTTTGCTGTTTGTGTGTCAGTGAATGTCGTCCCCGTAAAGGAGGACAGATGATGGGAGGAGACCGCAGCCTCAATCCTGGAAAACACCTGTTTGCTGTTAATCAATTACATCCATCACAGGACTATTTAAGTAATCAGGAGGGAACAGAAAGAGGAGGAAGGAGAGGAGAGGAGACTTTTCATTTTCACGACCATGAGCCATTTGTACCTGCTGTACTCCACATCGCGCATTTTCATCCAGTTTGTTTTTCAATCAGCTAGACTTACTTCAATACCCTCATCATGGGAGACCCCGGGGTCGGACTTCATCATCCACCACGCACAGAGGATTCACGGTGAGGCTGCTCCATTTTGTGCTGGGAAAATCAAACAACTCATTTATCGCTAGTTCAGTCAACCGTATTCAGGACAGTTTTTATGACCGGACTCAAGTTCACATTCATTTCCGTATCTCATTCATTTTTTTGTTATTCATGTTGTTTGTTATATGTTACAAGGGCAAGGGAGGGTTTATTGTGTGTGTGTATATATATATATATATATATATATATGGTGTTGTTGCTTTGGTGGAGGGTTATATATATATATTTATTGTGCATTTTTTTCTTGTTATTGCTCATTTAATATACTTAATTACCTATTTTTACATATCATCTGTTTTTTGCGTGCTTGTTTAAACCGTCGATTGTGGGGAAAAACTTTCATTTATTAGAGGTACGGCTTGTTATTTAGATTCAGCTCAGTAATTTATCCAGGCCACAGGGCTTGGAGGTGTAGCTGCAAGCCGTTACATAAGTGGTGCCCTCTCTGAGGAATCTTTAAAAAGTACCATCACTGTCTGCCTTAAAAAAAAAAAAAAATTTTTTTCCCTACAATTACCATCATGTCTGTAGTTCATGCCAATCTGGACGACACCATTGCTTCGCTGTGGTGTGAGGAAGGAGTAGCCGGGGCTCGCCACGTCACGGTCAGAGCATGTTCAGCGGTGCAGGAGGTGGTGGATTCTTTATAGTCGCTGTACCTTGAAAATCACCATGGACCTGAAGAGGATGGCCAGGAAGATGTTTCGCCTCCGTGGGAAGATCTGGCGCAGCAACTCGCTCGTGTGAATGAGAGGGTCAGTGAGGTAGCCGAAAGCACATTAGAACGCGAGGATGCCTTATGGACCCGCATCAGCAGCTCCCAGGAGGAGATGAGAGATTATATAAATGAACAATTTAAACTCCTGGGGCAAGAGATTGTGCTGTGCCTCCAGAGGCGAGAGCGACGCTGGCAAGAATCTCTTCAGGGGGAAGTCAGAAGGAGTCTTCAGACATACCGTCAGTCACCTATCCACTCTACGCCTCGGGGGTCTCAAGACACTATATATGTTACCCGTCCTCCCACCCCTAGTGTACGCCTGGCCTTCCCCAAGCTGGGTGCTCAATATACTACAGATGATGTCCTCAACTTTGTGGAAGAAAGGGAGGCGTATTTGGCTGTCACTCCTTTGACAGCTGAAGAACTTTTGGGAGTGATAGGGGCCTCCCTTTCTGGGCCAGTGCGCAGCTGGTGGCTGACAACAAAGAAAAACATCAGGGACTGGGGATCCTTTCGACAAGCTTTCCTCGCAGCTTTTCTTCCTGAAGATTATGAGAACGAACTTGAAGACAAGCTGCAATCCATGGTGCAACTTCCAGCACAATCCATCCGGGACTTTGCCTATGAATATAGGGCTTTGTGTTTAAAGTGGCGGCTGGCCATGTCAGAAGAAGAGGTGGTCCGCCGCATCCTTAATGCCTGCAACCTGGGTGTCTCAGAGGGGTTGTGGGGTCAGTTGAAGATCTGGTTAGGGTTGGCTCGCAAGTGGAACGGGACTGGGGTAACTCCAAGTCGTACTGGAGTAAAATACAGTCCAGTACAAGAGAAACCCAGTCCCAAAGACCCCAGCGAGTTAAGCCTGGCCGGTCGGCGGCTGATCTCACGATTATGCAGGTCAGTGCGTCCCTCCTGTTCGTCCCAGTGTCGCTGCGGGGGTGGCTGGTGGATACAGTGGTTGACACAGGAAGCCATCACACCCTCATCAAACAGAACATTTGGAGGAAGATTCGCCGACCGTCAGATAAAATAACACCTGCCCCATCTGTCCGATTCTTGTTGGCAGAATGGAGTGAACACAAGGCTTTGGGCAGAGTCCCCCTGAGGTACAGCGTACTGTCCACCACCTGGGAAAAGGAGACCTACGTCCTGGATGACCGGCACCTGTCCGTCCCGTTACTCCTTGGGCTGGATTCTTTAACAGCTATGAAAATGACTATTCATCTCTGTCCCAGGGGGTATACGGTGCCAGGGAAAGGGGTATGCGATTTTGTACATAAGCCTAGGGAAGACCTAAGTCTGAAGTAAATCAATTTTTACGCAGCAGTGAGGAGTGAAAATCAAACCTCGGCGGCTGCCCCAGTGGATGAACAACCCGAAGAGGTCCGGCTGGTCCTGAAGAAGTGGTCGGGGGTATGGACTGAGAAATTGGGAGTCGCATGCGGGGTTACCCACGTGATTCATACCTCCGACGAAGTCCCTGTGAAACACCGGGCATATCGGGTTTCTCCACTGAAGAGGGATATTATTAAACAACATCTAGACAAAATGTTCGCAGAGGGAGTAATTGAAGCATCTTTCTCCTCCTGGGCGTCCCCTGTAGTCCTAGTGAAGAAAACAGATGACACCTTTCGTTTCTGCGTGGACTACAGGGGTGTGAACGCGAAGACAAACCTGGACGCATATCCCATGCCCCTGGTTCACGAAATACTCGAGTCACTGCATGGAGCGGCTGTTTTTAGTACATTGGACCTCCGCAGTGGCTATTGGCAAGTGCCGATGGATGAGGGGAGTAAAAAGAAGACCGCTGTAATCACCCCTGAGGCCTTGTTCCAATTTAAAACCATGCCATTTGGCCTAAAGAACACTGGTGCCATTTTCCAACGGCTTATGGAACAAGTGCTGAGGGGATTAATCGGAAAGATATGCTTTGTGTACATCGATGATGTTATTATTTACTCCCCTTCAATAGAACAGCATCTCCAGGACCTGGATACCATCTTTCATCGTCTCCAGCAAGCACACCTCACCCTGAACACAAAAGTTTACCTTCATCTAACCCCAAATCCATTTCCTTGGGCATATCGTGTCTGCAGAGGGGGTCACTGTAGACCCAGAGAAGATTTCGGCCATCCGAGACTACCCCACGCCCACAGACTTAAAATCTTTGCAGCGTTTCTTGGGGTTGGTGGGGTGGTACCATAAATACATCCCTCGGTTGGCTGACATAGCGGCTCCCTTAAACCAACTAAGAAAAAATGATGTCCCGTGGCAGTGGACTAAAGAATGCCAGGACGCCATCAAGCAGCTGAAAGAACATCTACAGAGGCCACCCGTCCTGGCCCAGCCCAATCCACGGCTCGCTTTTCAAGTACATACTGACGCCAGCAACCTGGGGCTCGGGGCCGTGCTCATCCAAAAAAAGGACAAGGAAGAGCGCGTCATTGCATATGCTTTGTGAGCGCTGCACGGTACAGAGCTCAATTACTCTACAGCAGAAAAGGAGTGCCTGGCGGTAGTGTGGGCCATGGAAAAATGGAAACATTTTCTAGAAGGGGTTGATTTTGAAGTGTACACAGACCACCATGCTCTGACCTGGGTGTTTAATCACCCGAAGACATCTTCCCGACTGACCAGGTGGCTTGCTGCACCTCCAGAATTTCACCTTCAAGTTGACGTACCGGAAGGGCTGTAGCAACATCGTGCCTGACGCTCTGTCTAGGGCGTCAGAATCCTCGGGGATGGTGTGCTTGGCAGAAGCAAAGAAGGTATTTCCATCACTACCTAGTACTCTCTATGATCTGGCCCAAGCACAAGCTTCCAGCCCTTTCTGCCAAAATATTCGAAAGGAGCTGGATAACCAGCGCACCGACCGGGTACACTTTGTGGACCTCCAGGGAGTTCTTTATAGATCTGTCCCATCATCCTTGGGGGCCCTGCAGCAACAACTTGTGGTCCCAGAGGCGCTCATCCCCGAGTTTTTTAACTTTTTTCACGAAGTCCTTTAGGTGGTCATCTTGGCCGGACAAAAACCCTCCTGAAGATTCTGGGGGTGGTGTGGTGGCCATCAGTCCGGACAGATGTTTGCCTCCACGTGAAGAACTGCCACACGTGTCAACAGCAGAAGAACCCACCTGGTAAACCATCAGGGATGTTACAATCGACTATCGCAGTTGGACCGGGAGAGACTTTGGAGGTTGATCTGATGGGGCCATTTCCGATGACCAGCTCAAGAAAGACTGTCCTGATGGTGGTAGTGGATTATTTCTCTAAGTGGGTGGAGCTATTTGCACTGACAGATGCCCGTGCCAGCAAGGTGAGCTCCACCCTGAAGAATGAGATATTCACCTGCTGGGGGGTACCGAAGAACATCATCTCGGACAGGGATCCCCAGTTCACAAGTTCAGTCCTTGATGATCTCTATACAGCCTGGGGAGTGAAGAAAAATCTTACTACAGCATACCATCCCCAGGCTAACATGCCTGAATGAGTGAATCGGACCCTGAAGCACATGATTGCCACCTATATGGGTGAACGCCATCAGGACTGGGATAAATGGCTCCCCGAGCTCCGGTTTGCCCTGAACACCGCGGTGCACGAAGCCACAGGTGAAACGCCTGCTTTGGTGGTGCTGGGCAGACAGCTGAAGGGCCCCTTTGACCGACTTTTACCCGGAGCCCCTAGTTCACAAATCACCCTCCATAATAACACTATAAAATTAGAAAAATTTCAGCGGAGAATCCAACAGAGGTTGGTGGAATCGACGTCCAGACATGCCCGGTTATATAATGCCCGGCGGAAGGAAGTGCACTTCAAGCCGGGAGACTTGGTCTGGACTAGAGCCCACCACCTCTCAGATGCCAGCAAGCGGTTCTTCGCCAAGCTTGCGCCTAAATGGTTAGGTCCAGCAGTCATCATGAAACAAACTGGTCCAGTTAATTTCCAAATTCAAAGGGGTATCGGCACTAACTCCAAGCTTGACACTATTCATGTAGCCAATATCAAGCCGTACTTCGGCCCTCCCTTGTCCAAGGTTGGGGGGGGGGGGGGAATGTAGCGGGGCTACATAGTAGTAACAGTGTTGTCAGTGTTAGTACCACGTGCGTCTTGTTCCATCGTCCCGTTTGCTTTTTTTGTGTCAGTGAATGTCGTTCCTGTTAAGGAGGACGGATGATGGGAGGAGACCGCAGCCTCAATCCTGGAAAACACCTGTTTGCTGTTAATCAATTACATCCATCACAGGACTATTTAAGTAAATCAGGAGGGAACAGAAAGAGGACGAAGGAGAGGAGAGGAGACTTTTCATTTTCACGACCACGAGCCATTTGTACCTGCTGTACTCCACATCGCGCATTTTCATCCAGTTTGTTTTTCAGTCCGCCGGACTTACTTCAATACCCTCATCACGAGAGACCCTGGGGTCGGACTTCATCATCCACCACGCACAGAGGATTCACGGTGAGGCTGCTCCATTTTGTTCCGGGAAAATCAAACGACTCATTTATTGCTAGTTCAGTCAACCGTATTCAGGACAGTTTTTATGACCGGACTCAAGTTCACATTCATTTCCGTATCTCATTCATTTTTTTGTTATTCGTATTGTTTGCTATATGTTACAAGGGCAAGGGAGGGTTTATTGTGTGTGTATATATATATATATATATATGGTGCTGTTGCTTTGGTGGAGGGTTATATATATATATTTACTGTGCATTTTTTTCTTGTTATTGCTCATTTAATATACTTAATTACCTATTTTTACATATCATCTGTTTTTTGCGTGCTTGTTTAAACCGTCGATTGTGGGGAAAATTCTTCATTTGTTAGAGGTACGGCTTGTTATTTAGATTCAGCTCAGTAATTTATCCAGGCCACAGGGCTTGGAGGTGTAGTTGCCGGCCGGGTAAGGGGTCGGCCGTTACAACTTTATTAAAGCCTTCGATCATGCCGTAGCAGACGTATTAGAGAACCCCCAAGATAAGTTGAACTATTTCATCCAGTATACCAGAGGTTCTCCTCAAGAAATGATTAAAGGCTGTTCACGAATGTCACCAGAAGCAGGCTACTTAGAAGCCAGAAGTTTGCTTGAAAGTTATTATGGTAATGAGTTACTCGTAGCAGACACATATCTCGATAAAGCACTGAAATGGCCTCAGATAAAGCAAAACGATGAGGAGGCTCTGAGAGATTATGCTAACTTCCTCTCAATCTGCATGAACACTATGAATGACTTAGTGAATGGTGGAGAATTCAATAACGGTCATAATGTGCGTGCTGTGCTTAAGAAACTTCCATTTTCTTTGAGAAACGAATGGATGAGGTATGCTTACAAGCTTCAAGAAAATAAAAGGAGATCTGGCATTCCCGAACTAATTAACTTTTTGCGTCACGAAGCTGAAATGTTGTTACACCCTGTGCACAGTGCCGTTTCACAAGACTACACTTGTAAAGAGAAAAAAGGAAAGATCGACAAGGGTGGGTTTCCGCTGAAGAGTGGCCAGAGATCAGGAAGTATCTTCACTACAAGTATTTCTGATGCAGCTGAAAAGGGGACTCAAGAAACCTCAGTCAAAAAGACTGTTAATGATGTCTGTGCATTTAAAAAGCCTTGCCTATTCTGCAATGGTCAGCATACCCTTCCTGAATGTAGTAAAATAAAAAAACTGCCACATATAGAAAGAATTGACTTTTTAAAATCTAAAGATGTATGCTTTCGCTGTCTCAAACAGGGGCACCTTAGTAAGAACTGTAAAGAAAGAATGAAATGTCAGACGTGTTCTTTTCAGCACCCAGATATCTTACATATCAAAAAAGAGCTTGGAGCAACACCTATGGCTATAGACAGTGTGGCAAGACCTACTTGAAAGGAAACAAAGACTGGAACTTGTGCCTTTACTGGGGCCGGTGAAGAGTGTGCACTGCATGTGGTTCCTGTATGGAAAATAAAATTAGTATATTCATGTATTAGCATAAATAAATACAGAAAATACAGTACTGTGCAAAAGTTTTAGGCAGGTGTGAAAAAATGCTGTAAACAAAAGAATGCTTTCAAAAATTGAAGTGTTAATCATTTATTTTCATCAATCAACAAAATGCAGTGAATGAACAAAAGAGAAATCTAAATCAAATCAATATTTGGTGTGACCACCCTTTGCCTTCAAAACAGCATCAATTCTTCTAGGTACACTTGTACACAGTTTTTGAAGGAACTCGGCTGGTAAGTTGTTCCAAACATCTTGGAGAACTAACCACAGATCTTCTGTGGATGTAGGTTCCTCACATCCTTCTGGCTCTTCATGTAATCCCAGACACACTCGATGATGTTGAGATCAGGGCTCTGTGGGGGCTATACCATCACTTCCAGGACTTCTTGTTCTTCTTTACGCTGAAGATAGTTCTTAATGACTTTGGCTGAATGTTTGGGGTCATTGTCCTACTGCAGAATAAATTTGGGGCCAGTCATACGCCTCCCTGATGGTATTGCATGATGGATAAGTATCTGCCTGTATTTCTCAGCATTGAGAACACCATTAATCCTGACCAAATCTTCAACTCCATTTGCAGAAATGCAGCCCCAAACGTTCAAGGAACCTCCACCATGCTTCACTGTTGCCTGCAGACACTCATTATTGTACCGCTCTCCAGCCCTTCGACGAACAAACTGCCTTCTGCTACAGCCAAATATTTCAAATTTTGACTCATCAGTCCAGAGCACCTGCTGCCATTTTTCTGCACCCCAGTTCGTATGTTTTCATGCATACTTGAGTCGCTTGGCCTTGTTTCCACATCTGAGGTATGGCTTTTTGGCTGCAACTCTTCCATGAAGACCACTTCTGGCCAGACTTCTTCGGACAGTAGATGGATGTACCTGGGTCCCACTGATTTCTGCCAGTTCTGAGCTGATGGCACTGCTGGACATCTTCCGATTTCGAAGGGTAATAAGCTTGATGTGTCTTTCATCTGCTGCACTGTTTCCTTGGCCGACCACTGCATCTACAATCCTCAAAGTTGCCTGTTTCTTTGTGCTTCTTCAAAAGAGCTTGAACAGCACATCTTGAAACCCCACTCTGCTTTGAAATCTTTGTCTGGGAGAGACCTTGCTGATTCAGTATAACTACCTAGTGTCTTGTTGCTATGCTCAATCTTGCCAGGACATGAAACTGTCTTCCACAACCTCACCTTGGTAGCAGAGTTTGGCTGTTCCTCACCCAGTTTTAAGCCTCCTTCACAGTTGTTTCTGTTTCAGTTAATGACTGTGTTTCAACCTACGTGTGACATTGATGATCATTAGCACCTGTTTGGTATAATTGGTTGATTATACACCTGACTATAATCCTACAAAATCCCTGACTTTGTGCAAGTGTACCTAGAAGAATTGATGCTGGTTTGAAGGCAAAAGGTAGTAACACCAAATATTGATTTTTCTTTTTTTCGCTCACTTTGCATTTTGTAAATTGATAACAATAAACAATCATTACTTGTTTTTCTGAAAGCATTCTTTGTTTACAGCATTTTTTCACACCTGCCTAAAACTTTTGCACAGTACTGTATATAAGCATTAACTTTAGTGTAAAAATTAAGGCTTGCTAAACGAATGGTTAAATAAAGGCACAAGCCATATTTCTTTTTTAATTAAAGCTTAGTTCTAGCCACCAATATAAACTAGTTCAGAGACCAAGAAGGGTAGTGATAAGATAAGACAGCCCAAAGCTCAAGGCCGACTAGGAAATAAGCAAAACAGAAAAGTAGAGACCAATAACAAAAGATAAAAATAATAGTGGTTATTAAGAAAGAATGTGACAGGCCAGCTACAGAAAAAAAGGAGTCAGTATGAGCAGTAAATGGGCTTCTTTGAGAGAGGTCAGAGTGATAAGAAATGATAATATAAACTGTAATTTTTGAACTGATCGGGGCTCAGCTCGATTTGGCCTAATTGGGTTGAGTCCACGTTATTGTTTTATTGCAATAAAGCTATATACTCCGTTTGCCTATCCTCTGAGTCCTAGAGCCTTCATTTCAAGTGAAGACCTTTTGGTGCGTCTTTTGCTTCGACGATTTCGCTTCGTCAGAATTTGGTGACCCCGACGTGATGAAAGAAAAGGTAGCTGCGGGATCCAGTGGTGGGATGGTGCTCTACAAACAGATGGTGGCCACTTAGAAAGGTAAGCGATATTTCGCTAAAAAGTATTTGTGTGAAGTTTCGAAGAGCATCCACCCCTCCGACGGAGACGGCGGCAGAAAGCCTCTCTAAAAGAACAAGGTAGGACAAAGGGATGGGCACACAGACTTAAATGGAATTTGTGAGGGCTGTACAGCTGATGTAAGTGTGATTGTATAAACATTGGGTGCAGTAAATAATGGAAATTTGAATTGTTTAAAGGTTTAACGGATAACGCTCTGATCCGGGGGACGGTGGACTGCACGTGTGAGTTGTCTACTGAAAGCCTATCAAATACTAAGGTTACCATGACAACGACAAACCGTGTATAGATAGGTGTGGAATTCCTGAACTATCACCCCTTGCTGTGGCTGTAATTGTTCTCCAGTGTAGCGTGAGCGGGGAGGCATAAAAGGGGCAATAAATTGCCGGCTGCCCGCAAGCCACTTTCGAGAGAGAACCAGTCTGAGGGAAAAACTGCAGCAATAATTGCGCTGACAGCCCCCTCTAACAGTGCCTCAGTAAAAGAGTTAGTTTCAGGTGCGATTGGAGGCCTGTCATTACCGCCCCAGATTAGAGACGGGGATCTGCTACATGTAGGTGAAAGTCCTGTTTAGGTACCGCTTCCAAGCTTGCCATAGGGAGAGCAAGTGGAAGGGCTGCTCGAGGGAACAGGTAGTGTGAGTGTGCTAGTATAAGGGACAGATATGGGAATAGAATAGTTTTTTATTTTACAATAGGTTAGGGAAGGCACGCAAGTGCAAAGAGAGTGTGGAGCTCAGTCAGCGACGAGGCGAATGAGAGCATGTTAGTGCGGGTACATGTGGAGTGCAGTTAGCAACGTGGCGAGTGAAGCACAAAGGTGCAGAGTGTAGAGCGTGTGTGGCACAAAGTTGCAAAACTAGTGTAGGGCATGGATAGGGCAATAGGGCAAGCACATAAGGTGCAAAAAAGTGTGAATGAGTATGAATGTGGAATTTAGTGAATGTATAAAATGTACATAGAAAAATGTGTATAGCTTTTTGTATATAAAAAGGACTGTAAATGATAAAGCACATAAAAGAACTATAAAACAAAAGATGTCAGTGAGAAAAACAGAATTAGACATAATGCAGACGGTTGTTGGTGAAGCAATAAAAAGAGTTACAACATCAGAAAAAATGGTGCAGAGTATTTAGGTTTGCACCACTAATCAGCAAAAGCAGCTAGGTGACGTGTAGGCACACACACACATATATTTTAATTGTCCAATCCCCGAATAAGGAATGATTGACTGAGTGACTGCATGAGCTCCGTTATCTCTTAGTGGTACTAAAATAAGCCACAGGAGCAGAGAAAAGTAGTGGGCAATGGGAGACGCAGTAAAGTAATCAAGCACATAACGAGTTTGAGTGGGATTTTGTAATCGAGCACTTCTTTCATAGAGATACATGGAGAGATTTTTTTTTTATCAAGACGGTGTCACTGTTAGGAATTACAGCAAATAAATATAAAAATAACATTTAAGAACATTTGAGTAAAGTGGATGAAACTGATTTTGTGACTGAAGAAATGGATGTGTGCTGACTGCTTGTGGTCAGTGTATGGAAGGTGAAAGAAAGAGAGAATGCAGAATACACTGCAGGGATGAATACGCAAAGACCAGAGAACATGTTTCAATGGGCTTTGGTTTTGTTTTTGCAGTGTACAAGGATTTGACAGAAGGAAAACAGAAGCATAACAACTGTATTTGGCTTTGGAAAGTGAGGAAGGTGTGAGTATGTGAATTGGGAAGGTGAATATAAAAATGTAAGGGGGAAAGAGTTAACACGATCCGAATATTTGTGTTTTTTGAGTTAGTCCCTATTGAAACATTATTAGAGTCATATTTACAGTTTGCTGACCAAAATAGCCTTGACAGAGGAGTAAGAGGAAAGCACTAAAAGTAAAATTAGGTGACTGGCTCTTGTGTGTATGTGTATATATTTGCACATATATTTGTGGGGAAAGAATATAATTAGATGCGCTAAAAGAAATGTGCACTGTATTTGCCTTCAAAGGTACCTGGTGCTCGCTGATGTCTGTGTATGTGAGTGTGTCTGTGCTGAACTTCTTCAATGTGTGTACGTGTGTCTTTTCCACATGCAGCTGTGGCCTTGGTGTAAAGTCATTTCTAAATTCTTATCTTCTTACTGGTGCTATGTGAATTGAAAGAAGTTTTTTCAACTGTTTGTATGTGAGCGTGGACAGACAATTTGTGTGTGTGTGGAGGAGGAAAATGAAACATGGACATCTCTGGGTAACATGGTCCATTTGTAATTTGCTAAAATACATTATGCACATGAAATTCTTAATAGTGGATACAAATTTCCAGAGCTCTGAGGTATTTTGCCTTAAATAAATTTGAATATGTGTAATATTTAGAAAAATTAAAACATCTCCACTTTTAATTATACAGATGTTTATAAATATGTAAAGCATCTTTCCTTCAGACCCTGACCAAGTCTTAGGGAAAAATGTTCTTTTGACAACTATAACATACAAGGGAGACAATTTCTTTCAATTTCTTCTGTTCTTTTCTTTTTTCTTGTGATGTGTGTATGTGAGGTTGTGCATTATGGGGATTATTACAGTGGAGAGTGTGGTGGCACAGTGGTTAGTACTCATGCTAAGGTTGAAGCTTAAATGTGATTTGTGTTTTGAGTTAATACTCTCTGTGACTGTGTAGCCTTTTCTGGGAATACTGTCTTGCTGTGGTGTCGTACCGCGTGGTTTCTCGATAGTTGGGTCTGTCCTTGTTGTTGCAGAATTGGATCGCCACAGAAGCTTTTTCCTTGTTGTCGCTGACTCGGTTTGCCAACGGAGTCTCCTTGATCTGGAAACCAGTGCCGTTTAGAGCTGAGCAGGATTGTGTTATGTTTCCTAGGTTTAACACCAGCTGGAGTCATGAGAGGCTGTTTTATGTTTGTTTGTCCTGATTAGTAACGTTAAGTGAGAGTGTGACTTGCTCTTCTTCAGAGTTCATTTCTTCTGTTTCCTTTGCTACATTGTTTCCAAATATAGTGTGTGAGTAAATAGATGTCTTGATGAATGGTGGCTTGAGAGAGGGTAAATGTAAGCCTGAAGGGTTATTGTATGTTATTGCTTTAACAAACAATAATAGGTAATAATACTGGGGTGAGGTTGAGTGTGTTAAAAATGGTTTGGGTGATTTTATGTATGTTATATAGTGTATTAAAGGGATCCCTGTGAGTGCATTTTAAACAAGTTTAAGTGTGTTTGAGACTGTTTGTGTCGAAACGTGGTGTTGTTTGAAAGGATGAGATGATTGACATTAATATTAATGTGCATGAGAATATAAATGTTTGTTGAAATTAAAACAGCTCTTAATTTTAGCTAAAAAAATATGAACAGGTGGTGTAAAAATGTGTCCAGATTAGGCATGGTACTGTATGAGCACCCCTTTCATTTGAGTACTGGCCAGACTCAAATGCAGGGAGGATTTTAATTAAAAAGAGTGAATTTCAATGGAAGGAGACATTCTTTAAAACAGTAATGAAGCTGAAGAAAAACAGTGGCTTCCAGTCCAGGTAGTGCTCCGTGCTAAGATATGCTATAAAGAAGAGGGAATAAGGGGGGTTAACTAATAGAAAGATAGACTGTGGTTTTTGGAGTCAACATTCTGGAAAACATGCAAGAAACATCTGGAAGATAACAATGAAAGAGCGTGCAAGATCAACTGGCTTTGGCAGAAGGTTATGGGGAAAAGAAATCAGTGTATGTGACTGTAATGGAGTATTTTCTTAGTTTGAGATTCTGGGAAGATTAACTAACAAAGAAGCGGATTCTTCATTCTGAATATGGGTGGGGATGTGCTAATTTCCTAAAGGGCATTAAAAAAAAGTTTTGCATTATAGGGCATTTTGATATATTGATTTCTTTCCTCATCCCCTTTTTGGATAATAAGTAACTTGCATATTTTAAATGTGAAATAGAATGGAATGCTGGTGTTTGTATCACTACAAAGCTGATGAAAGTTTCACTTTTATAATTTGATGCTTTAATGAAACATTGAATGAGACATTTTTATTAAGATTCTAAAACCTAAGATCCAAATGTATGTAGTACTTTAATTCATAAAATAATTAGTAATGAAAGAAATAATACTTGGGATACAAGTAAAGAAACTTTAAGCTTTTAGATGGCAGGTTATAAGGCGTTAGAGATGGATTCCAAGATCATTTTTGCTGATAAGTGAACTTTGAAATAATTTAAGGGACTTTGAGTGGGAAGGGATAAAATATTTTACTTCACTGACCTTGTTAATCTTAGATATGGTCCAGATATACTCAAATATGAACATCTTGTGTAAAGGGAAAAATGTTTTTAAGACTTTACATATTTGAACAGTACCTTATAATTAGACACATGGGAGACGAAATGTGGAGCCTAACTGTGTTTGTTAAATTTAATGTCTAAAAACAATTAAGAATTTACCCGTCCAGACTCTGAATTTCTTTCTTGACTCTGCTTGCTATGCTAATTATGAGATGTTCTCTGGAGGTTGCTGGTATACATTCCCATCCATTTAGGGGAAAGGTACAGTGAATACTGAGACAAATTTATATTTATAATACTTGGCTGAAATCTTCTTGCTTTTTACACCAACCTTCACAGAACATGGCTCTTTAACTAATAAATATCGACCTTCTCTTTGCTTTTGTTTGTTTTCCATCCCTGGACATATTTGTACTCTGTGTAAGAGAGCTATAACATTTGGCTTTTATTAAATTATTATATTAATGGGATCAGTTTCAGATCAGTTTGCTCCACATCTCCTCTAATTGTAAGATAATAACAGCAATATTGACACAAGTGTCAATAAGGTGGGAAAGGTTGGTATAGTAAATTTTAAATTTTTGAAGCCATTTTTCAATTATTATGGAACAAATCAATTATTATGGAACAAATGCAGATAATTTGAATATTATGCCAACACTATTATGAGACCAATTTTTGTAATGATTTATTATTGAGTAAATTTTCCCTTGATATATATTAAGATTGACTTTATTTTTATACTGACTTACTTGTTATAATAATAATAATAATAATTCATTACATTTATATAGCACTTTTCTTAGTACTCAAAGCGCTATCCACACAGGGAGGAACCGGGAAGCGAACCCACAATCTTCCACAGTCTCCTTACTGCAAAGCAGCAGCACTACCACTACGCCACCTGTGAGGACTGAGGGAGATGTTTTTAATTGAGTAGAAATTGCAACTGCAGCCAAACTGGAAACAGCTATAAGGAAGGCTTTCATTTACATATTTATTTTTGAATATAAAAATCAAATTAAGAGGAAAGCTGAACATTGTGCTTATCAATTTCAAACTTTACTCTGACTATTAAAAGCAAATTGACTTAGACAAGCACAGACTGGATTGAAATTACCATTTGTTTTATTGCTAGCAATATTTCTAATAGGGGTACCCCCAACGAAACAGATCTGACACCTTATGATATATTATTTTTGGAATCCATAAGTAGCTACCAATGAAGAATTAACATGCTGACTATTTAAGTGAACATTTTTTAAGTCTTTACATCTGCAGGTGAAAGTTGTTTTTTCCTAGTACATCATAGATGACAGCATTTGAAGATGAACCCAGAGATTAGGCTGTGATAAAGGTCTGCAGATAAGCTAATCATCCGACTCCAAGGAGAACCCAGCCATACTGGAGATGGGATCAAATCGTGGATCAGGCCATCGACCAACTGACTACTGGATAACATACTTCAATTCCAGTCCAAGGCATCATGGATTCCTGCTGCTAAGAGCTCAACTGTGCTGGTGACAATTGAGCCCAAAAGATCATTGTGGATTCCGAATCGTAGATGGCATCTGTCTGCTTTTGTCCAAGATTTCGAGATGTGGTCCTTTTTACCTTGGGATATTGTGGAGCAGGACAGTGACAGCAGTCTGTCGCTGAAGCTGCTCTTCTGTCTGGAGATGACATTATTTAGTGGATGCAGTGGATTCTCTATAATTGATAGGAGCCTGCTGAGCGCCCTTCGCTCTGCCACAGATGTTAAACTGTCCAGCTCCATGCCAACAATAGAGCCTGCCTTCCTCACCAGTTTGTCCAGGCGTGAGGCGTCTTTCCTCTTAATGCTGCCTCCCCAGCACACCACTGCGTAGAAGAGGGCGCTCGCCACAACTGTCTGATAGAACATCTGCAGCATCTTATTGCAGATGTTGAAGGAAGCCAGCCTTCTAAGGAAGTATAACCGGCTTTGTCCTTTCTTGCACAGCGCATCAGTATTGGCAGTCCAGTCTAATTTATCATCCAGCTGCACTCCCAGATATTTATAGGTCTGCACCATCTGCACACAGTCACCTTTGATGATCACTGGGTCTATGAGGGGTCTGGGCCTCCTAAAATCCACCACCAGCTCCTTGGTTTTGCTGGTGTTCAGGTGTAGGTGGTTTGAGTCGGACCATTTAACAAAGTCATTGATTAGGTCCCTATACTCCTCCTCCAGCCCATTCCTGATACAGCCCACGATAGCAGTGTCATCAGCGAACTTTTGCACATGGCAGGACTCCGAGTTGTATTGGAAGTCCGATGTATATAGGCTGAACAGGACCGGAGAAAGTACAGTCCCCTGTGGCGCTCCTGTGTTGCTGACCACAATGTCAGACGTGCAGTTCCCAAGACGCACATACTGAGGTCTGTCTTTAAGATAGTCCACGATCCATGCCACTAGGTATGAATCTACTCCCATCTCTGTCAGCTTGTCCCTAAGGAGCAGAGGTTGGATTGTGTTGAAGGCGCTAGAGAAGTCTAGAAACATAATTCTTACAGCACCACTGCCTCTGTCCAAGTGAGAGAGGGATCGGTGTAGCATATAGATGATAGCATCTTCCGCTCCCACCTTCTCCTGATATGCAAACTGCAGAGGGTCAAGGGCGTGTTGAACCTGTGGCCTAAGGTGGTGAAGCAGCAGCCTCTCCATGGTCTTCATCACATGTGATGTCAGAGCAACAGGCCGAAAGTCATTCAGCTCACTAGGACGTGATACCTTTGGGACTGGGGTGATACAAGATGTTTTCCAAAGCCTCGGGACTCTCCCCTGTTCCAGGCTCAGGTTGAAGATGCGCTGTAGAGGACCCCCCAGCTCCGATGCACAGACCTTCAGCAGTCGTGGCGATACTCCATCTGGACCCGCTGCTTTGCTGGCACGAAGTCGCCTCAGCTCTCTGCTCACTTGCGCTGTTGTTATTATGGGTGGGGATGTTTTTCCTATGCTGGTATCAGCATAAGGATGTGTGGAGGGTGCAGTACTCCGAGGTGAGAGTGAGAGTGGGTTAGGGTGGTCAAACCTGTTAAAAAAGTTGTTCATTTGGTTTGCTCTCTTCACGTCTCTCTCAATGGTGGTACCCCGCTTCGAGCTGCAGCCAGTGATGATCTTCATCCCATCCCACACTTCCTATATGCCTATTGATATTTAGTATGAGATAATAAGTTACTTTTAAGGAGCAATGGCTAATGTAATCTGGAGTTAATCAGAATCTAATCTAATATAGCATAAAATATCTATTAGAGATTATGTTATGTGACTGTCACTGCAGAGGCATTCCACCAGTCCAGTTTAGATATTCTAGGTTATTTACTGTAATATTATAACAAATACTGTAGAGCCTAACATTTAGGTACATCTATTAATTGAGAAGAATAATAGTAAACTTATGGGATGGCACATATAACTAGTATTTTGGGAGTAAGGGACATTTACTGTAGGTCAGAACATCCACAACCTTTAGAATAGGATGATACAGTTTTGGCTGACATGTTGATGGCGATACAGGACAAATGATTAACATTATGTCTTATTGAGTATATGTATTATAAAAGATAGTGAAATGAAGTAATAATTTGGCCCATAGGAGATGAAGTGTCTTATACATGTAGTGGTGAATGTGCGGTTTGTGAAGTAAAAAGCCCAGATGAAAATTTGAAAATCTCTACTGGTGACAGAAGATTTGAACTTTTAATGAGAAGCTTGGATGTAACCCTTGAAATCTGAATGTGACCTCAGAGATGACCCAGTGACTTGCATTTTGGAAAGCAGTGCCGACATCTTCCGAAGGGAGGATTGACACCTACTGTCCACAAAATAACTGTTTGCATTAATGTGATAAAGGTTGTTCAAGTTTAAGACCACAGCTGGGTGTAAATTTGGGCAACTTTATGAATGAATGCGTTAGGATGTGAGCATGGTAAGGTGTGTAAGGACTTTATCTCTGATCATTATTGTGCACATCTGTGGCAACATAAAACTGAGAACTTTTGAGTTTTTTAAGATAAATATTTATGCTATCTGTGTCGCCACCAACAGTATTATTAGCAAGTCTGATTGTAGATGAACACACAGAGCTAGCTAGGTATATTAAATAGTTATTTCACCATATTTAGGAATTGGGACAATTCTGACATTATGTGTTTAGTGTAAACTCATCTTAGAAAAATACACTTAGTACTGGCTTCATTTGAACCTAGGAACAGGGAGATCTATGTTTGTCGAAGCAGGAATTACTCTCTTGATTGCATCATTGTATCCTTGAATGGTATTTTGCTGCCTATTGTCAGTTTTCAAATCAATTGTTACTAGAACTGCTGTCAAAAAAATGTACATCCAAGTTCTTGAACCATGGACATCTTCAGCTACAGATTTTGATTCTCTTCTTGATGACAATGTGGATAATGAAATACTAAACCAAGAGGCTCCCTGGGTGAAGTGCTGGTAACCACTCTCCAGGGAGGTGACCCTCTACAGTGTGCGAAGTACCTGGGTTGAAGAAAAATGTCCTTTCAGTGGAAACATATTTTCTCCAAAAGAAGGAAAAGCACTCATTATGGACAATCACTTTATTATGTATGTATTATTCTCTTGTAACCTTCACGTATTATGTTATATTCCCATGTTGTTCAATTTTATATGTACTCATGATTAATTATGCATATTTTTGACTGTTAGGATAGAGCCAGGAAGTCTTTTACTCCTCTCTGCCGATTGATGGGGGGAGATGTTTGGCTCCTGTGCCACCGGAGGAAGGGTACGAGTGTCGATGGGTTAAGAAGACCTATGAGGGACCTGTATCAGGCTCCGAGGAAGATTTTAACCGATGTCCCCTACCTTTCTTTTGGAATTTCAGGTTGGATGGTGAGGCTTGATTAAGCCTCAAAGGGAGGATAATATATGGAAAATAAAATTAGTATATTCATTGTGAAAGATTAAGGTCTCCGTGACCCCTTGAACCCTCAGACTCGACTCCAGACACCAGGTAAAAGTCCAATAATTATATTTATTCGGACAATACAGTGCACAAAGCACCCTCCTCTCCACAATACTCAATAATAATAATAAATGACAATCAATAACAAATATCCTCCACACTCCCAGACACGTTACCACCCTTCCACCCAGCTCAGCTCCATGTACTGGGCTTCCCAGAGTCCTTTTATACACCCTGACCCGGAGGTGTTCCCGTTCAACAGTCCACAGTTCCTTTTCCCTTCCGGGTCAGGGTAAACAGTCCTTTTCTTCAACCCGGGAGCACGTCGTTTCTTCCTGTCACGTGACCGTGACGTACTCCCGGGTTATAGGGCACATACGAGCCTACGAGCCCCCCTACAGCGACGCCTGGTGGCCCCCAAGGTATCCAGCAGGGATGTGTATACAAACTACAAAGTCCATGATGCCCTGCTGGAACTTGGGGCACGAATATGCTGTCCGGAGGGCTCCTCCTAGCAGCCTGGGGGTGAGGGCCGGACTGGGAAACCGGCAATCCTCCACATCATGTATTAGCATAAATAAATATAGAAAATATATAAGCATTAACTTTAGTGCAAAAATTAATGCAAGTTAGGCTTGCTAAATGAATGGTTAAATAAAGGCACATGCCATATTTCTTATTTAATTAAAGCTTAGTTCTAGCCACCAATATAAACTAGCTCGAGACCAAGGAAGGGAAGTGATAAGATATGACAGCCCAAAGGTGGAAAAGGGGGGAACATCTGCCAGCTCAAGGCCAACTAGGAAATAAGCGAAGTGAAAAGTAGAGACCAATAACAAAAGATAAAAATAATAGTGGTTATTATGAAAGAATGTGACAGGCCAGCTACAGAAAAAAGGAGTCAGTATGAGCAGCAAATGGGCTGCTTTGAGCGAGGTCAGAGTGATAAGAAATCTATACTAATAAAAGGCAAAGCCCTCACTGACTGACTGACTGACTGACTGACTCACTCACTCACTCACTCACTCACTCACTCACTCACTCATCACTAATTCTCCAACTTCCCGTGTAGGTAGAAGGCTGAAATTTGGCAGGCTCATTCCTTACAGCTTACTTACAAAAGTTAGGCAGGTTTCATTTCGAAATTCTACGCGTAATGGTCATAACTGGAACCTCTTTTTTGTCCATATACTGTAATGGAAGGCAGCAAGATGGCCGTAGGAGACGGAGTTGCGTGTCGCGTCATCACGCCTCTCACGTAATCACGTGAACTGACTGTGAAGGCAGTACATAGAAAACAAGGAAGAGCGCGAAAGAGCGCTGAAGAAAACATTCATTACACAATTGAGGAGGCAGTGAAAGAATAAGAAGCGAGAGAGCGGCTCATGTGAAGTGAATGAACGGAGCCCGAGCGATCACTTGCATGAATCAAACCTGTTCAAAAAAAAAAAAAAGCGGAGCACCTTATATGAGCAGGCAGTCAGCTAAAGAAGGGAATCAATAAAGAACTATAATTGTAATAAATGAACAAAAAATAGCGGAGAATCCGCGGATTACATAAATGAAATGGGTACCTGAACAGAAAAGTAAGTCTCAAATAGTCACACTAAGTACCATAGTTCACTTGCGGTATCGAAGTATTTATGCAAATCCAACAGAGTGCCTGTGGGCTCAGAGCATGGGGGCGGGGCCTTCCTCATTCACTCGCCAGCCTCTTTTCCAGTTACTCCACGTCTCGCCACGTGTTGCAGTGCACCTTGCCTCTGCTTAGTTAGCGATACCTGTGTGTTCAACAGACATTATCATCTACAGATTGTTAAGGAGTAACGTTTAACGTTTTTGAGAGAGAGATCAGAGCTACGTGGTATTATGGTATTTTATACTGTCTGTTGTTCAAGTCGAAAGCGGAAAACTCTCGCTATTGATCTAACAGATTATGATATGCTAATGCCCACCTGAGAGAGTAACCACAGAACACACTGCCTTTTTTTGTAGGCGAGGCAATGCGCTGTATCAGCGGTACTCCTAACCTCTCTCTCTCTTTCTCTATTGTGCCTACGTGACTACACGCTAATACCCGAACTATTCCGAAGCAACATTTGCACTGTTTTGTGTTTTTTGTATCTCACACCCTCATACACTTTTATCGTAAGACCATCCCTTATCTACAGTGGAGCGTTCGATCAGAAGAAAATATGAAGCTGATTTTAAATTAAATGTCTTTGAAGTCACAAAAGAAATTGGTAACTGCGCTGCTGCCACACAAATCAATGCATCTGAGAAATTGATGCAAGATTAGAGGAGGCAAAAAATTTAAGTGTTGCATTTTTGAACGGGCGTATAAGTTGGGGTCTGATATTATGATCGCTTTTTTGGGTTTCAACAACCGACTCATATTTATTTTTATTTTTAAACTTGTGTTTTTTCTAATTATATTTTTCTCAAACAATTAAAAAAAAAACTTTATTTTCCTCCCAGGCAACACTGGGTATTTCAGCTGGTATATATATATATATATATATATATATATATATATATATATATATGTGAATGTATGTATGTATATATGTCTATATGTCTCTCTCTCTCTCTCTCTCTATATATATATATATATATATATATATATATATATATATGTAGATATGTATATATATGTGTATATATATATATATATGTAGATATGTATATACTGATTGTGATACCAAAACTGTCTGAAAGGCACTTAAAAAATTTTGTCCAAAATGATGTTAGTTTGGTGCAGGCCCAGAACATGTGACCCAATGAGGCAGGAGCTTGGTTGCAGCGTTCGCAGGTTGGATCTTGCCCTGGAAACATTTTGGACAGTTTTAAGCGAGACAGATGAGCTCGATACATAATTTTTAGTTGAATAATTCTATGCTTTGCGCATATAGAACTCGAGTGAATTCTCTGCTTTGCTACCTTCCACTCCTTTTCTGATATATTGATTAAGAGATCTTCTTCCCAATGTCCTCCTGGATCTTTGAAAGGTAGGGACTCTAATAAGATTTTATATATTGCGGAAATAGTGTTTAATTCCTCGAAATTGAGCAGTATTTTTTCCAGCATTGTGGAGGGTGCAAGGTGGGGGAAATCGGGCAATTTCTGTTTAACAAAATTTCTAATTTGAAGATAGTAAAAGAAATGTGTAGCTGGGAGGTTGAATTTTGAACGTAATTGTTCAAAAGATGTAAATTTGTTGTCTATATAAAGATCTCTGAGCATTTTAACCCCAAAACATTTCCAGGTATTAAAAACTAGATATACTTGCGAAGGTTGAAAGAGGTGGTTCTCTTGCAGAGGTGCCACTGATAAAAGATTTTCCATCTTAAAATGCTTTCTAATTTGGTTCCATATTCTGAGTGAGTAAAGCACAATTGGGTTATTAGTATATTTGCGATAACTTGCATTTATTGGAGAGCAGAGCAGGGAATATAAAGAAGTACTACAGGATTTTACTTCTATTGTGGACCAAGCCTGTGTATGTTCATTTATTTGTATCCAGGTTTTTATGGCTTGTATGTTTGCTGCCCAGTAATAAAACTGAAAATTAGGTAAAGCCATGCCACCTTCTGCCTGAGGTCTTTGTAGGGTCGCTCTTCGGATACGTGGGTGTTTTGAGTTCCAAATGAATGAGGTTATTGTTGAATCTAACTGTTTAAAAAACGATTTATTGATATATATTGGAATGTTTTGAAATAAAAAGAGAAGTTTAGGAAGGATATTCATCTTAACAGCGTTAATTCTTCCGGCTAGAGTGAGATGAAGGGTTGACCATCTATGCAAGTCTTGCTTAATTTTTTCCATACAGACGCCAAAATTTTGTTGATAAAGAGCTTTATGTTTACTTGTGATATTTACCCCTAGGTATTTAAACTGATCTGCTATGGTAAAAGGTAGGGTGTCTAATCTAATATTATATGCTTGTGAATTCACTGGAAAGAGTATACTTTTATTTAGATTAATTCTAAGACCAGATATCTTTTAAAATTCTGTTAGTGCTGTTAAAACAGCAGGGACAGTGTTTTCTGGGTCTGATATATATAAGACCATATCATCTGCATATAGAGAAATTTTCTGTTCCAGTCCTTCTCTGACAATCCCCTTTATCTGATAAGAATTTCGGCAGTGAACCGCCAGTAGTTCAATAGCGATTGCAAACAACAGTGGCGACAAGGGACATCCTTGTCTGGTACCACGTTCTAGTTTAAAGTAGTCTGAGCAAATGTTATTAATACAAACTGAAGCTTCTGGATTGGTATACAGTAGTTTGATCCATGCACAAATATTCGGGCCAAACCCAAATTTCTCCAATGCAGTAAAAAGTTAATTCCATTCAATCATATCAAATGCTTTTTCTGCGTCTAATGATAGTAATATCTCTGGGGTGTTTGATTTTGCTGGTGAATATATAACATTAAACAAGCGTCGGAGATTTGAAGATAGGTGTCGGCCTTTAATAAATCCAGTTTGATCCTGTGATATTACCGAGGGCAGCACTTTCTCCATCCTTCTAGCTAGGATTTTTGAGAGTATCTTAACATCATTATTCAGGAGTGAAATTGGTCTGTATGATGCACATTGTAACAAGTCCTTATTTTGTTTAGGAAAGACGGTGATTAATGCGTGTCGAAATGTTTGAGGTAGTATTTGGTTGTCTCTAGCTTCTGTAAATGTTGCTAATAAGAGGGGAGCTAGCTGAGTGGAGAATTTCTTATAAAATTCTACGGGGTAACCATCAGGGCCTGATGATTTCCCGCTTTGTAGTGACTTTATAGCGTCTAGTAATTCTATTAGCGTTAGAGGTTTATCCAGTTCCTCAGCACTTAAAGCATCTATTTGTGGTATCTGTGATGTATCCAGAAATGCATTAGATTGTGTGTTGTCTTCTTTGGGCTCAGTAGAATATAAAGACTTATAATAATCTCTAAATGTGTGCATTATATTTTTATGGTCAATAATTTCTTCTCCATTCTTGTTGGTGATTACTGGTATTGCATTGTGAACGTCTTGTTTGTGAATTTGTTGAGCTAAAAGCTTATTAGCTTTTTCTCCGTGTTCATAGTAATGCTGTCTAGACTTATAAATAAGTTGTTCAGTTTCTTTAGTTGTTAAGATGTTAAGTTCTGTATACAGGGCCTGCCTTTTCCTGTGGAGAACTTCATTTGGGCGCCTGGCTTGTTCTTCATCTATTCTAGTAATTTCACTTCTTAGCTCTGACACTTTCTTGGTTTCTAATTTATTTCTGTGGGAAAGATATGAAATAATCTGTCCTCTTAAGAAGGCCTTTAGAGTTTCCCAGAGTATTCCTGCAGAAACCTCTGTGGACGTGTTTGTCTCTAGGAAGAAGCTGATTTGTTTGGATATAAATTCTGTGCAGTTCTCATCTGCCAATAAAAGAGGGTTAAGACGCCATCTATGAGGTGAGTGTGAGGGGCTTAATGATTTTAGCTCCAAGACTAGAGGGCCATAGTCAGAGATAACAATTGTGTCATATTTGCATGATTTAATTGTAGGCAGGAAATTATTATCTATAAAAAAATAATCAATTCTTGAGTAACTATAATGCACTGGTGAGTAGAACGAATATGTTCTTGAGTTTGGGTTAAGAAACCTTCAGGGGTCTGATAAGTTGTGATCATTTAAAAACTGTGTAATTATCTTTGCAGTATTAGATGTCGTCCCCCCTGTCACAGGAGTCCTATCTAAGAGTGGATTTAAAACACAATTAAAGTCCCCAGCCATTATAATTTTATGAGTGTTCACATTGGGAATGGATGCAAAAAGATTTTGCATGAATTCCTTATCATCAACATTGGGTGCATAAACATTTATCAAAATCATTTTACTGTTATATAAGTTGCCCATGACCATCACATATCTCCCTTCAGGGTCCGATACTACATCTGATGCTACAAATGGAACTGTTCTATGTATGAGAATTCCCACCCCTCTAGTTTCTTTATAAAGCTAGAATGGAACATTTGGCCAGCCCAGTCTTTTTGTAGTCTGAACTGATCCTTGGTTAGTAAGTGGGTCTCCTGTAAAAATACTCTTTCTTTCTCTGTTGTGCCTACGTGACCACATGCTAATACCCAAACTATTCCGAAGCAACATTTGCACTGTTTTGTGTTTTTTGTATCTCACACCCTCATACACTTTTATCGTAAGACCATCCCTTATCTACAATGGAGAGTTCGATCAGAAGAAAATATGAAGCTGATTTTAAATTAAATGTCTTTGAAGTGGCAAAAGAAATTGGTAACTGCGCTGCTGCCACACAATTCAATGCATCTGAGAAATTGATGCAAGATTAGAGGAGGCAAAAAATTTAAGTGTTGCATTTTTGAAAGGGCGTATAAGTTGGGGTCTGATATTATGATCGCTTTTTTGTGTTTCAACAACCGACTCATATTTATTTTTATTTTTAAACTTGTGTTTTTTCTAATTATATTTTTCTCAAACAATTAAAAAAAAAAACTTTTTTCCTCCCAGGCAACGCTGGGTATTTCAGCTGGTATATATATATATATATATATATATATATATATATATATGTGAATGTATGTATGTATATATGTCTATATGTTTATATATATATATATATGTAGATATGTATATATATATATATATATATATATATATATATATATATATATATATATATATGTAGATATGTATATATATATATATATGTGTATATATATGTAGATATGTATATATATATATGTAGATGTGTAAATATATATATGTAGATATATGTGTCTGTGTGTGTATATATATATGTGTGTATGTATGTATGTATGTGTGTATATATATATATATGTATGTGTATGTATGTATGTGTATATGTATATATGTATATGTGTGTGTATGTATGTGTGTATATGTATGTGTATATATATGTTGATATGTGTATATATATATGTATATATATGTGGATGTGTATATGTATATATATATATATGTTTATATGTATATATGTGTATATGTAGATATGTGTATATGTAGATATGTATATATAAATGTATATATGTATATGTATATATATGTTTATGTGTGTGTGTGTGTGTGTGTGTATATATATATGACAGCAACACTCATAACAATCACAACACAATTACATTGACAATCATGTTACGTTATTTTTAAAATGTTTCCTTTTCTTTTTCATAACCTCTTTAACACACTACTTCTCCGCTGCGAAGCGCGGGTATTTTGCTAGTGATAATATAAACTGTAATTTTTGAACTGATCGGGGCTCAGCTCGATTTGGCCTAATTGGGTTGAGTCTGCGTTATTGTTTTATTGCAATAAAGCTATATACTCTGTTTGACTATCCTCTGAGTCCTACAGCCTTCATTTCAGGTGAAGACCTTTTGGTGCGTCTTTTGCTTCGACGATTTCGCTTCATCACCTGTTAAGGTAAAATCTAAGGAGAGTGAAAGGTATGTAGAAACATATGCCTTTATAGACCTCGGCAGCAATGTAATAATTTGCACTGAGAAGCTCCAGAGACAATCAAACCTTCAAGGGAGAAGAATACAAGTATCCCTCAGAAATATGAGAAATTATGATGATGATTGAAAAATGCTAACCCAATGTTATGTCTTATCAGATTTGCAAGTCTGTGGTCTCAATGATGATGAATATACTTATTTGTCAAAGGTCTTAACGCAGGTCTCCATTCCAGTGAACAAAGAAACTATTCCACTACAAGAGGATATCGATAAATGGACATATCTTAAAGAGGTACATCTATCTTGTATTGACTCTGAAGTTGATCTTTTATTAGGAATCAACTACCCAGAAATCTTCAAGCAGTTGCAAACCATACCTAGCCAAGGAGGTGGCCCTCATTCTGTGAAGACTGCTCTAGGATGGGTGGTTGGTGGACCATACAAAGAGATAGATGACCTTGCAAACCAAAGTGGTAAGCTGCCCAAACATACAATCAATCATGTGTCAATAACAGAAATTGAAGATATGTTGCTGCAACAGTATTACACAGATTTTCCAGAGCACAGCTGTGAAGAGAAAGAGATGTCACAGGAGGACATCAAGTTCATGTGCATAGCCTCAGAATCTACAAAACTGGTAGGTGGTCACTATTGTTTAAATTTGCCTTTGAAGGATGAAACACTTAAAATGCCGAACAATCGCTGTATTGCTGAACAGCGTGCTATTGGGCTCAAAAGAAAATTGAGCAAAAATTCAGGTTTCCACAAAGACTATAAAGCTTTCATGAAACACATTATTGATAAGGATTATGCTGTAAAGGCACCCAAAGAAAGCATGAATTGAAGTGATGGCAGGGTGTGGTACATCCCACATCACGGTGTGTATCATCCAAAGAAAAATAAGATTCGAGTGGTCTTTGATTGTACTGCCACCAGGGGACTTCACTAAATGAACAATTATTGAAAGGCCCTGACTTACTAACACCCTCACTGGCGTCCTTACAAGATTCAGAAAGAAGCCAGTAGCATTAATGGCAGATATTAAGTCAATGTTCTACCAAGTTAAAGTACCAGATAAAGACACTGATCTTTTACACTTTTTATGGTGGCCTGAGGGTAATCTAAGTAAAGACCTGGAAGAATTCAAAATGACAGTACATGTTTTTGGTGCTACTTCTTCACCCAGCTGTGCTTCTTCTGCTTTGCATAGAACAGCTGAAGATGCCATAGATACATTTTCTGAAGAAGCTGTTAACACTGTTCTTAATAACTTCTATGTGGATGACTGCTTAAAGTTGGTGGCAACAGAAGATCAAGCAATAAAGTTGACAAAGGACCTCCAAGCTCTATGCCACAAAGGTGGATTTTATTTGACTAATTGGGTGAGTAGCAACAGAGCAGTTTTATTGTCTATTTCTTAAGAAGACATAGCACATAAACAAAAGGACTTAGATTTGAGCCACAGTCTCCTTCCCACAGAACATGCCCTGGGAATCTAGTGGTGCACAGAAACGGACAGTTTCAAATTTCAGATTAAGTTACAAAACAAGCCCACTACAAGGCATGGTATTCTGTCTGTTGTTAGCTCAGTTTACGATCCACTTGGTTTTCTAGGCCATACTGCCAGCAAAGCTTATTCTAAGAGACATGTGCAAAGAGAAATTTGGGTGGGATGAAGAAGTAGAAGTCAAAAAAATGGATGGATGATTTGCAGTTACTTGCAGACTATAAAGTAAACAGATGCTTCAAACCTACCTGGTTTGGAATGATAAACCCAGCAAAAATGCATCATTTTGCAGGTGCCAGTGAAGATGGATATGGCACTGTCACTTACCTTGTCTTAACCAATAAAGAGGGCAAAAAGCATTGTTCATTCCTGATGGGCAAGTCAAGAGTTGCACCATTGAAGCATGTCACGATCCCAAGATTGGAGCTGACAGCAGCCGTTGTGGCAGTCAAAATGGACAAAATGCTAAAATGTGAGCTTCAAAAGCCCTTACAAGAATCTACATTTTGGACTGACAGCACCACAGTGCTAAAATGCATTTCAAATGAAAGCACTCAATTCAAGACCTTTGTTGCCAACAGAATATCCGTGATCAGAGATCATTCACAACCTTCACAGTGGAGGTATGTCACATCTGCCCTTAATCCAGCTGATCAAGCATCCAGAGGGCTAAACATAGAAAACTGTCTCAAAAGCACCACATGGTCACAAGGTCCAAGTTTCTTACCAAAGCCCAAACATGAGTGGCTAAAAAGACCATATCAACTGAATGATTCACTTTTTGAAGATGACCTAGTAGTTAAAACATGGCAAGAATAGATAGAGGAGGCGACTGAGCCCATCAACAAACTAATCACCTACTTTTCAGATTGGCTTTGCTTGAAGAATGCAGTTGCATGGTTCCTCAAGTTTAAAGACATACTGCTGCACTTAAGAAATGAAAGAAAAACATTTCAACTAGAAGTCAGTCAGTCTAAAAGTAATCCAGAAAAACAAAAATCACTCATCGCAAAGCACATGAAAAGGTATAAACGGACCTTAAAAACAAGCCCAGTTTCTCTAGAACAGGGGTCCCCAACCCCCGGTCCGCGGCCCACTACCGGTCCGCAGCCGTCTGATAGCCGGGCCGCGAGAGAACTGCCGGCAACGGCGACTCACTCAGACTTTTCAGAACGCTTGGCGGGCGGGGCTTTGCAGCGGCGCACAGAGAGGAGAAAGACCGAGGTGAGAGAGTATTACAACAAAGTATTTTTATGGTCCCGACAGTTTCCCCATATGACATGAGTCTATAGAAATCACGTTACTACGAAGTACATTCAACAGATTCTTTCATTACAATGAAGTGACCTTGAAATGCTTGAACGAATCATCCACAGAGCAGTTAGATCGTTTGCACAACGATCCCCAAACAGAAACATTGTAAAAAAATCTCTTTCTTCGAAGTTTCCTCGTATTGTTTTTTTTTTTTTTTTTGCTGTTTTTGTTGTCTGTGGTTTTTATTGATTCCTTTTGCTTATTGCTTGTCAATATTTGAAAAACATTCAAATTTAACTCATTGTCACCCTCCTATAGAAACGGCAGACACGAAAAAAAGATTGCAGTGTTAATGTTTGTGATGTGCAATCTGTTGGATTGGCAAATGTAAAGCATATGTATTTGTTATATGCAAAAAAAGAAGAAAAATCTCAGATTGCAAACGTATGCAAACTGCTTAATAACTTTAATAATAATAGAAATGTTATGTAAATTGTGTATAAAACTGCCCCCCCCCCAACCAACAAACCCCCCCCGACCGGTCCGTGGAAAAATTTGCATCTAATAAAGTGGTCCTTGCTGTCAAAAAGGTTGGGGACCACTGCTCTAGAAGACTTGGCTAAAGCTGAAACAGAGCTTATCCGCCTCAGTCAACAGCAAGAATTTCCAGAAGAATTAAAGGCTCTAAAGAAAAAGGCTTGTGTAAAAAAGAACAGTCAAATCTTCAAACTTGACCCGATCATACAAGATGGAATACTGAGAGTTGGAGGAAGACTCAACAAAGCTGCAATGCCTGAAGAAGCTAAACATCCTGCAATTCTTCATAAGCATTCACATGTTGCTTCTCTCATACTGTAGCACATTCATAAACAAGTCGGACATTGTGGGCGCAACTATGTGCTTGCACAGTTACGCCAGAAATACTGGATACCTCAAGCAAACTCAGCTATCAGAAAAATAATTTCAAAGTGCACAACGTGCAGAAGATACAATGCAAAAGCAGGTGAGCAAAAACTGGCAGATTTGCCAGACCAACCACTAATGTTGGAGTCGATTATTTTCGTCCTTTTCAAGTCAAAAGCGGATGAAGTCTGGTCAAGAGGTACGGAGGTACGGAGTAATCTTCACTTGTTTAACAACCAGAGCTGCACACAGCTTAGATAGATAGATAGAGACACTGATTCTTGTATCCAAGCCATACGCCGATTTATGTGCAGAAGAGGACAAGTAAAAATCATGCGCTCAGACAATGGAACAAACTTTGTTGGAGCAGAAAGAGAGCTACGAGAAGCTACTAAAAATTTTGAGCAAGAAAAAATCAGCAATGCTATGATGCAGAAAGAAATCAAATGGATTTTCAATCCACCATCAGCCTCTCATCAAGGTGGAATGTGGGAAAGACAAATCAGAAGCATAAAGATTTTAAACTCAACACTAAACCAACAAACACTCGATGATGAAAGTCTTCATACAATAATGTGTGAAGTGGAATCAATTATCAATAACAGACCCCTTACAAAGACATCAGATGACCCAAATGATTTGGAGCCATTCACATCCAATCACTTGCTGTTAATGAAGACACAACCTGATATGCTACCTGAACTCTTTTCTAAACATGAACAATATACTTGAAGACGCTGGAAGCAAATTCTATACATGGCTTATTTGTTTTGGAAAAAATGGACTAAAGAGTATTTGCCAATACTTCAAGAACGTCAAAAGTGACTTGCACCAAGAAGAAATTTTGAACCAGGGGACGTTGTTTTAATTGTAGATAAAGCTACACCCTGCAATTCCTGGTTAATGGGTCGAGTCATCAAGACTATGCCAAATGCCAAAGGTGCAGTCAGAAGAGTTTGTGTGCTGACCAAAACCAGCACACTGGACAGACCCGTGGATAAACTGTGCCTGCTCCAAGAAACAGCCAATGTTTGAAATAGGAAATTTTTTAAATGTTTGTTTGCAGTGTTATTGCTAGTGGTTTGAAAACAATAGTTAATGTAAAAGTAAAGTTAATTGGCTCATATTGAAGTAAAGTATAGTAATTGTCTCCGCTCCTGCATAGCCAGTTAGGGGCCGGAAATCTGATATCTGATATCTGATGTGACACTTTTGTAGCATTGCATTGATGACATTACTTACATTACTTCTGGAAATGTGCTCCATGGCAACCGACACAGCACCTTAAAATGATGACAAAATTTATTGATAATTGAAAATTATTTTAATAAAAATTAAGCCCCAAATATAATACAGTACCTCAGAGACTCCAAAATGGACAAAGCCATGAACAAAACAAAGCTGAAACAAGCACTGAGGAATTTTTAAAAGACACAGAATCATAACACAAAGAAACCTTTACCAAAGTTCTGATACGTGTTTACAATTAAAAGTTTGAAGTTTGTTCTTTGAGTGTCAGGGTTGGAGGAATATTATCTCATTTTCTGTATACAAATAAATTTTACCATTGCAGTATCTTCTGTAAGAAACTTACCCCATCAGAGCAAATTATAATGTCAGGAATTGAGGACTATTACAGGTAAAGATTGCTTTGGAAGAATGACATTTTTGGCTAGAGAGTGTCTCTCATCCATTTGTCATTTACACTGATTAAAAATATATATATTTAAAGACTACTAAAAGGACTTAAGGCTAGACTGGCTTCTTGGGCTGTGTTTTTAAAGCAGTTTGCTACTTGACCATTCTGATTCCCCTCTACAGGACTTATCAGGGCTACTTTATTTCCAAAGGATTAAGAATGAAGTCTATTTGTACTAAGGAACTTATTTTAAGATATTTTGATATCCTTCTCTTACTTTAGCAACTAAAATAAAAAATATATATTTCCTGGTTAAAATTACTCTCCAAAATAATTCAGTACACCCACACACACATCACAGGAAAAAGTTCCAAATATAGAATTCTTTTACTTTATGACTGTAAGTTAACTAAATTTTAAAGTAATTCTGTTAGTAAACTGGCTGAAGGAAAAACATTTAAAAAATATTATTTACAAGGATGTGACCTGTGATATTTTTAATCATAATTAAGCTCCATTATGATGTTCTATTCAGGTGCTACAACCCCTGCTTCTTCCTAGTTGATCATGGCATACTTACTGTAGACTTAGACTTAGTTCCTCCCGCGCATTTCCACACATCGGGCGACAAGCGTCCGCCAACGAGGTCGATCCTCAGCGATAGCATTCATATTTTGCCAACTGCTGTCGATGTTCTTGAGGTCTTCATGCAGGGTTCTTCTCCAGGTGATCTTTGGTCGTCCAACATTCCTTTTTCCCCCCGGGGGAACCCAGTACATCGCGATCTTCGGGTGCCGATTTTCTGGTAGGCGGAGAACATGCCCTGCAAGGCACATTTGGCACTCGGCGACAATCGCTTCCAGTTGGCGAGTGTTTGCTCTTCTTAGAACTTCATCATTTGTGATGTGGTCGCGATAGGAGATTCGAAGAATTTTTCTCAGGCAGCGTTGTTGGAATGTGTTCAGCTTTCCGGCGACCCGCTTCGTATGTTTCCACGTCTCGCTAGCATAGATGGCCGTTGGAATAACAATGGTGTTGAGGAGGTGTATCTTGATGGGCTTCCTGGCCAATGCCGATGCCCAAATTTGGCGGAGGCGTTGGAAGACTGCTGAGGCCTTGCCAATTCTGTAGCTGACATCCACGTCCATGCCGCCGTCCTTGACCACGACGCTCCCAAGGTATGTAAACTGGTCGACCTCATCTGCCAGCTTATTCTACGATCTTGATTCTTGCGCTGGTCCTTCGGTTGATGGTCATGATCTTCGACTGTTCAGTGCTGATGTGAAGACCCACCTTCGAAGCCTCTTCACTCAGTGAGATGGTCATTCATTGAAGGGAGGGTTTGGTTGAGGCTAGTAGCACTACATCGTCCGCGATACCAAAACCTGCATTGTCCATCGCGCGTTTGGTGACAAAGTCGATCACAAGGAGGAAGAGAAAAGGCAATAGGATGCAACCTTGGTGGACAACCATCTCGATATCGAAGAAATCCGTGTGGCCCTCTTTGGTCTTCACACAACAGCTTGAGCCTTGATACAGATTCTTGAAGATGGAGATGAAGCGCTGGGGCATGCCATAGAGTGCGGCTATGCACCACAACGATTTAGAATGGATACTGTCAAAGGCTTTTTTGAAGTCGATGAAATTTATCAGGAGTGGTTTTTGGAATTCGGCGTATTGCTCGATAATGTTCCTGAGTGAAAATATCTGCTCACTACACGATCGTACTTGCCTGAACCCCGCTTGTTCTTCTCGCAGCATTTGGTCTATAGCGCAACGGAGTCGGTTTAGCAGAATGATTCTGCAGAATGATGGAAAGTACTTTTCCAGGCACAGATAGTAGTGTGATTCCTCTCCAGTTGTTACAGTCAGAGAGGGCCACTTTTTTTGGCAGCTTGACAATGGCGCCTCGTTTCCTGTCCACTGGGATCTGTTCTTCCCGCCAGACGCTATCTAGCAGTCGGGTCAATCGTCGGATCGTCTCGTCTCCACCATGCTTCAGCATTTCTGCTGAGATCCCATCTAACCCCGGGGCCTTATTGTTCTTAAGACTTCGAATCGCCTTCTTGACTTCCTCCATTGTGATTCCATGTACACTCACCTCCAGAGGCTCGGAAGGAACGATTATATTGAAATCGTGGGTTGAGTCCGGAGCTGGCTGGTTGAGGGCCTCACGGAAATGCTCTATCCAACGGGCATTCTGATCTTCCTTGCTGAGGAGGATATCGCCGTTCTTGCTCTTAATAGGTATGTTGGTGTTGCTCTTGGTGCCAGACAATTCTCGAAAAATGCGGTAGAGCGTCTTTGCGCCGTTTCTGTCGGCGGCCTCCTGGGCTTCGGCGCTCTTCTTCTCCATCCATGCTTTCTTGTCTGCTCGACAGGCTCGCTTGACTTGACGATCGAGATCTTGATATCTGACGGCGGTCGCTTCTTTCTCACTGGCGGTCTTCGCATGGTCACGGTGGTGCTTCGCCTGTCTTCTCTCATCGATCAACGTCCACGTGTGGTCCCGGATCCAGCGTTTGCACTGCGTCCCTCATCTGTGTCCGATGACATCCTTGGCAGTTTCAATTATGACGTCCCTAATCTGCATCCATTGGCCCTCGATGTCGGTGCCTACATCGTCTTGCAGCAACTGGAATCGGTTCCTCAATTCCAATTGGAAGAGGTCGCTAGAAGTCTGATCTTTGAACTTCTCAATGGCGAATGGTCGGGCGGGTTTCTGTGCCGGTGTCTTCTTCAGTTTAAGCCGAACCGCTGCCACTTGGAGATGGTGGTCCGATCCAATATCGGCACCACGATTAGACCCTCACGTCCCGGAGTGATGATCTCCACCTTTTCCCGATGCAGATATAATCTATTTTGTTGCTGTTGTTTCCGTCAGGTGAGCGCCAAGTCTTCTTGTGAATGGTCTTATGGGCAAAATACGTGTTCCCGACGGTGGCTTTTCTCCATTGTCGTCATCCATGCAGAATAGGAGTGTCCCGGCTGAGATTCTTGATTTCTTTGGTTTCTGCTTGTTGTTTCCGTAGCAATAGCTTTTTTTACGGAGCCAGGTTGCTAGCCCGGTGCCCAACCCTCCTCCTTTATCCAGGCTTGGGACCAACGTTTTTCCAATCATGGATCATGGCAAGGCACACAATTATATTAATGATTTACCCTCTGTTCATGGGTATACTATAATTTTGCTCATTGTTTATTGGTTTTTTAAGATTTTCATGAAGGAATTAGTATATCTTCATTGATTCCCAAAATCAGACATTTATGACTGCAGGCCACAGTGTGATTCTGGCTAAGTGGGCACTGTTTCTGAAACACCTGGTGATGGCAGGGGCTTCTACAAAAAAATAATTTCCGTTTGTAATCAAAACCTTGTGCTTGACTTTAAAGTTAAACAGAAGGCATGGCTCTTGATGAGAGATACGTACCTGAAGGTACTTTATCATAAACTGGGACCATGGTATATTGGTCCATATTGGAATTAATAGGAAACTAAAAAAAACTCCACGGTGGTTTAATAAAGATTTTAAAAAGAAGTTGCAAAGGAAAAAACTGCTTTATAAGGCATATAAGACTAATGACTGCAAAGTGAATCGTAGAACATATGAGAACATGAGGGCAACCATTAAGAAGGATATCAGGGAGGCTAAAAGACAGTTGGAGAGGAATATAGCAGATAAGGTGAAAGACGACCCTAAGAGATTCTTTCAGTATTTTAGTAGTAAAAGAACAGTCAAGGAGGAGGTCAAGTGCATCAGAAATAGTAAAGGGGAATCAAAAGATACAGACAGTGAAATAGCGGATGCCCTAAACTTACATTTTTCTGAGGTGTTTACAACTGAGCAAGTGGATAACCTCCCAAAGGTAACAGGAACTACTAAGGCGGTACTGAGGGATTTGGAAATTGTAGATTGAGAAGTGCTGCTCAGATTAAATAAACTGAAATCAAACAAATCACCAGGACCAGATAATATTTTCCCTCAAGTTCTTAAGGAGGCTAGTGAGTACATATATAAACCCTTGACACATATTTTTAGGAAGTCACTGCACACTGGAGAGATTCCAAAGGACTGGAAAATGGCAAATATCATCCCATTATATAAAAAAGGTGACAGGGCAGATCCAAGGAATGATAGGCCAGTAAGCTTAACATGCATCACAGGAAAATTAATGGAAGGAATTATTAAGGATAAGATTGAGCAACACATGTGTCACAGGTGTCTGGTCACACTTATAAGTAATCTAACTTAGACACCATTAAAATATCCGACTACGCCACCCAGTTTTATTAAGAGACTGGGAACTCCTGAAATTTACCAATAATAGCACACAGGTTTCTTTAAATTGGGCGGTGAGTAAACACACAATGAAAGACACAACAGTAATTTCTGGAAAAGGCAACAGTAAGTTCTATTGTACAAGACAATATAAGGTACATTAAAAAGATAAACGAACCTAACAGAACCTAAACATATCAGGAATTATTTTCCTTTTTTGTAAAAGGAAAATACACAGTCCACACTCTAAAAGTCCGTAAAAACAAGAATTGGTGGATACAACCTTTAGTGGTGCAGAGTCCAGTTTGGGCACTGTGTTACCCCAACACTAAATTGTTCATGGATGCACTCTGTTCCCCAGCAGAAGTTGTGTCAAATTGTTGACTCCCTGTCAGCGTCTCTTCGTTGTTCCTTTTTCCTCCACTCTGGGCTCCTTGTGTTGCTGGGACCTAGGCACGCCTCATTCCTCGTCTGTCAGCTTCGCTTGGTCCTCTCATGCGGCTTCCCTCTTTCGCTGGACCCACAACTGGCGTCTCTTTGTGGAGCTGTCTCTTCCTCCCTGGAAGTGTTGCCGTCCTTGTGCCTCACGTTGTGCCAGCCAGGTACCCTTGTCTGCCTGCGAGCCCCTGTGCCCTGTCCGAGTGTCTTGGCAGCGTTTCCTGTGGGTTCTCCCTCTTGCCTTCTGCTGGCCAGCAGTTTATATTTACTTCACCCCTCTGTTGTCAGTCCTGGACAAACAGTCTAATCAATGGCACCTCTAAATTGCCTGGGTTTAACAATTAATAAAAACATAAGTTAACAAAATGTATGGTTACCAAACATTAATAAGTTCAGATATGCTGATTAGAAACCAATATTTCCAAGCCAGGTAAATACAAACATTCTCTAAGGTCAGACTTCAAAGCAGGGATTCCCTTACAGGACAGCAAATACCACTAATAGGTACAGATATGCTGATTAGAAACCAATATTTCCAAGCCAGGTAAATACAAACATTCTCTAAGGTCAGACTTCAAAGCAGTGATTCCCTTGCAGGACAGCAAATACCACTAATAGGTACAGATATGCTGATTAGAAACCAATATTTCCAAGCCAGGTAAATACAAACATTCTCTAAGGTCAGACTTCAAAGCAGTGATTCCCTTGCAGGATAGCAAATACCATTAATAGGTACAGATAGCCTTTTAACTTCTCACCCCCCCAGTCTCAACAGTGGGTGCCTAATGGAGCCACCCAGTGCACAAAAAAAATGTAAAAGTGTCCCCCTCTGACATCCCCCCAGACTTAACCATTGTCAGTCCCGGACAATCAGTTTAATCTTCTTATTCTCTATAACGGGCTGGGGGTCTCCCCATATTTTCCCTCCTCGATCGGCGCAACTCCACAGCTCCCCTCTCTGGGACATCACTATTTTCTCTAGAGGCTGGGTTTCCCATTGTCCAAAACCCATATATGGGAAGTCCAGGTGGAGATGGTTCGGCCGTTGGGGTAGCTGAAGCACTTAGTGGAGACAAACAACAAGGCTTTAAAGCATTACGGTGCACATTTTTCTCTCTACCTCCCCCTTCTGGTCTCACTTTATACACCACCCCAGAATCCCCTACCTGGCCCAGCACCACATAGGGTTCTTGGTTCCACCAACCTGTCAGCTTCCCTTGTCCGTGTCTACCTCTATTTCTCAGCCATACCCTTTCTCCAGGAAGCAATGTAATAGCCTGAGCTTTCTTATGCCAAGCTGTATTATGTTGTACTGCCTTATCCATCCTCCCCTTAGCAGTTTGACCTGTATTGGGTAGATTCTGCAGACGTCCCTTCACCCATTCTTCCCTCGTGCCCCCTCTGGCAGGGACCTTCACACTATGGCAGAAGGCTGGTTGTACGTATCTGCTGAATCCATTTTCCCGGTGTGCCTTGGCGTGTCGACACACAGCAGAGCTGTTAGACCCTGCTTCCTGCGTACTGGGGGCTGCTCGAGACAGTATAACTGGTGACTCTGGAGCCTGAAAAACAGCCTGCCAACAAGCAGAGATTACATTCATTCCAATCAGCAATGGGCTTGTCTGGACCTCGTCTTTCACAATTACAACCCCTCTGGCTGGTAACTTCACAGTAGCCACCTCAAAATCCATGGTGGCATACCCTGTATAGGGGATATCCAACCCATTGGCAGCTTTCAGGGTAAGAAGAAACGGGGCCTGCCCAACTTCTATGTTATTTGCAAAATGCTGCTTGAAAAAGCTCTCTTGCATCAGGGTAACCTGGGATCCAGTGTCTAACAGTCCAGTTAAGGTTTTCCCTTCAATGGTGACCTGTACCACGGGACACTCACCAATAAGAGGGGATATGGCCTTTCGGGTTTCACTGTCCAACCCTGCTATCTGGCCCACAGCTGCAGGGTTCACAAGTTCAAAAGTAGGGCGCCCACTAGAGGATGGACAGTTCCGTGCCAAATGACCTGCTTGTCTGCACTGATTACAAATGGGCCTACCTTGTGAATCCCAGGCATAACGGCTGTTAGTGTGAGGCCTCCTATCTGGCTGAGAGTGTGCTAATGCCTGGGCAGCATCAACCTGTGGAACTGCTGGCCTCAGTTCCTTCAGCAGCTCCTGAGTCCATTCCTTCATCTGTGTTTGCAGGTCACCCAGAATCTCGGCCTTGAACGCTAGTCTCCAGTCTGCCTGTGAATGAGAGTTAGTTGCGGACAACTCACCAATAGCTCCGCAAGTTGCTTCCCTGTGTCCCATATAATTACATTCCCCTTCCAGCAGCAGGGCCTCTTGATGCACTTCCCCAAAAGTTTTATGTGGATTATGGCGCACAAATGTCCATAGTGCTTGTCGCAGTCCACTGTCATGGAGGCCCAACAAGAGCTGATCTCGCAGCTGTATATTGGAGGGGGCTTGGGCTGGGCTACGCTGTTGTAACCTGCAATGAAGTTCTCTCAATTTAAGGACAAAAGCCCTGAAAGGTTCATTAGTCCTTTGTGCACAACTGTAAAATTGGGACATCAGAGTAGCTAACGGGACTTGGTCACCGTATAATCTATCTAGAACCAGAAAAATCTTTGTAACCCTGTCTCTTTCTTCCACACTCAACACACTGACTTCCCGTTTGGCATCCCCAGTCAAGGCTCCCATCACAATACTGACCTTTTGAGACTCCCCATATTCAGCAGCTTCTAATAACCCCTGCATCTGTTCTTTCCACTCAACATATTTCAAATCACCTTTTTCCCCACTAAACTTGGCAATCCAAGGTGCACCGGCAAAAATAGGCATCATCATGATGAAAATAAAAAAAACACAAAACTACCCCACAAAATCAATAACTAAATAAAAATGGATTTAAAAAAATGCCTAGTACTTCCAAGTGTGTTACTCACAAGCCCAATCCTGCCGACTACTGCCAAAATTATGTCACAGGTGTCTGGTCACACTTGTAAGTAATCTAACTTAGACACCATTAAAATATCCGACTACGCCACCCAGTTTTATTAAGAGACTGGGAACTCCTGAAATTTACCAATAATAGCACACAGGTTTCTTTAAATTGGGTGGTGAGTAAACACACAATGAAAGACACAACAGTAATTTCTGGAAAAGGCAACAGTAAGTTCTATTGTACAAGACAATATAAGGTACATTAAAAAGATAAACGAACCTAACAGAACCTAAACATATTAGGAATTATTTTCCTTTTTTGTAAAAGGAAAATACACAGTTCACACTCTAAAAGTCCGTAAAAACAAGAATTGGTGGATACAACCTTTAGTGGTGCAGAGTCCAGTTTGGGCACTGTGTTACCCCAACACTAAATTGTTCATGGATGCACTCTGTTCCCCAGCAGAAGTTGTGTCAAATTGTTGACTCCCTGTCAGCGTCTCTTCGTTGTTCCTTTTTCCTCCACTCTGGGCTCCTTGTGTTGCTGGGACCTAGGCACGCCTCATTCCTCGTCTGTCAGCTTCGCTTGGTCCTCTCATGCGGCTTCCCTCTTTCGCTGGACCCACAACTGGCGTCTCTTTGTGGAGCTGTCTCTTCCTCCCTGGAAGTGTTGCCGTCCTTTTGCCTCACGTTGTGCCAGCCAGGTACCCTTGTCTGCCTGCGAGCCCCTGTGCCCTGTCCGAGTGTCTTGGCAGCGTTTCCTGTGGGTTCTCCCTCTTGCCTTCTGCTGGCCAGCAGTTTATATTTACTTCACCCCTCTGTTGTCAGTCCTGGACAAACAGTCTAATCAATGGCACCTCTAAATTGCCTGGGTTTAACAATTAATAAAAACATAAGTTAACAAAATGTATGGTTACCAAACATTAATAAGTTCAGATATGCTGATTAGAAACCAATATTTCCAAGCCAGGTAAATACAAACATTCTCTAAGGTCAGACTTCAAAGCAGGGATTCCCTTGCAGGACAGCAAATACCACTAATAGGTACAGATATGCTGATTAGAAACCAATATTTCCAAGCCAGGTAAATACAAACATTCTCTAAGGTCAGACTTCAAAGCAGTGATTCCCTTGCAGGACAGCAAATACCACTAATAGGTACAGATATGCTGATTAGAAACCAATATTTCCAAGCCAGGTAAATACAAACATTCTCTAAGGTCAGACTTCAAAGCAGTGATTCCCTTGCAGGATAGCAAATACCATTAATAGGTACAGATAGCCTTTTAACTTCTCACCCCCCCCAGTCCCAACAGTGGGTGCCTAATGGAGCCACCCAGTGCACAAAAAAAATGTAAAAGTGTCCCCCTCTGACATCTGGCAAGGACAGGAGTTATTCTGAATAGTCAGCATGGGTTCAGAAGAGGGAGGTCGTGTTTTACTAACATGCTGGAATTTTATGAGGAGGCAACAAAAGGATATGATCAAAGTGGAGCATATGATATTATTTATCTGGACTTTCAGAAAGCATTTGATAAGGTTCCACATGAGAGGTTGGGCATCAAATTAAAAGAAGTGGGAGTTTAGGGTGATGTTTTTAGATGGGTACAGAATTGGCTCAGACACAGGAAGCAGAGGGTGATGGTGCGAGGAACCTCATCAGAACTGGCCGATGTTAAGAGTGGTGTTCCACAGTGGCCAGTGCTAGGGCCGCTGCTATTTTTAATATATATAAATGATTTAGATAGGAATATAAGTAACAAGCTGGTTAAGTTTGCAGATGATACCAAGATAGGTGGATTAGCAGATAATTTGGAATCCGTTATATAATTACAGAAGGACTTGGATACAGGCTTGGGCAGATTTGTGGCAGATGAAATTTAATGTCAGTAAATGTAAAGTATTACACATTGGAAGTAAAAATGTTAGGTTTGAATACACAATGGGCGGTCGGAAAATTGAGAGTACACCTTATGAGAAGGATTTAGGAGTCATAGTGGACTCTAAGCTATCGACTTCCCAACAGTGTTCAGAAGCCATTAAGAAGGCTAACAGAATGTTAGGTTATATAGCACGATGTGTGGAGTACAAGTCCAAGGAGGTTATGCTCAACCTTTATAATGCACTGGTGAGGCCTCATCTGGAGTACTGTGTGCAGTTTTGGTCTCCAGGCTACAAAAAGGACATAGCAGCACTAGAAAAGGTCCAGAAAAGAGCGACTAGGCTGATTCCAGGGCTACAGGGGTTGAATTATGAGGAAAGATTACAAGAGCTGAGGCTTTACAGTTTAAGCAAAAGAAGATTAAGAGGTGACATGATTGAAGTGTTTAAAATTATGAAGGGAATTAGTACAGTGGATCGAGACTGTTATTTTAAAATGAGTTCATCAAGAACACGGGGACACAGCTGTAAACTTGTTAAGGGTAAATTTCACACAAACATTAGGAAGTTTTTCTTTACTCAAAGAACGATAGACACTTGGAATAAGCTACCAAGTAGTGTGGTAGACAGTAAGACATTGGGGACTTTCAAAACTCGACTTGATGTTTTTTTGGAAGAAATAAGTGGATAGGACTGGTGAGCTTTGTTGGGCTGAATGGCCTGTTCTCGTCTAGAGTGTTCTAATGTTCATATAGTGCACTTGTAAAAAGACTGTCCTGATTCCTATAGATTGCCACTTCAATCACATTTTAAAATTCACCCTACAATTCATATTTCTAAATTAAAACCTCTTTTTATTAGTCCTGTTTACCACATTTCCTCCCATTCAAATTATTGGTGATCTGAAGAATAAAGTCTACAAAATGTTTAACTCATTTAATTAGTTTCTTTTTTGGTAAGGTTTTTGTCCAGAAGGTAGGTCTTGGGTCCCTTCCCATGATGATTTTGTCCTCCAGTTGCTATGGAAGTTTCATCATCATTTTCAATCAAAACCAAGTGTATGGTTGAATACAGAGCCTTTACCTTATGTTTTGTTAGTAGTCTCCACCATTTTGTGAAGTTCTAAAGTTACTAGAACTTATGGCAAGTGACATCATTGATTATATTTAAAACAGCATCACAATTCTTTTCAAAGTTGTACATACCTAAAACAATTCTCAGCAAATGTTAGTGAGTTATTTAGTCATACGATTACTAAGTTCTCTGCTATTTTTTTTTTTTTTTGTATCTCATGAGTAAGGATTACAAATTGGGTTTTTGTGCTAGGCAATTCAATGGTTTGGTAATAACTATTGTTTTTTTCCAACTTTTAGAATTATTTTGATTCCTGTCCTGGTCCTTATACTCCAAACCCACAGTGATGTATGATGTTATGTTCTTTTGCAATGCCACCAAAAATATACATTTAACTTTTGAAAACAGAAAAAAATATGTTATGCCTTTTTAGGCATACATAGAAACTAACTGCACAGCAACAAACCGGAGGGCACGATAAAGCTTGGAATTTGTGTAAGGTGTGTTTTGTGTGCAGCACATGAAATGTCTAAATGGTGTGAGGCCTCAAAAAAATGGGCCACAGTGTAGGTCTGAATCCCACCGGCCTACACAGGAAAGGTACTCGCATGGGCAGCTTGGTGTTGATTCCCAGCTGTCTTTGGACTATTCTAAGCTCTTATGAGGCTTTAGTTTCTTAAGTTCAAAATGTCCAAAAACCAATACCACCTGGCTTGTACAAAAAAGGCACATAAGAATCATTACAAAAGAAAAACATTATTTCCTAACTTGAAAGCATTTATGTTTCAGTTGTCTAATCTCTTTTATTGTGGACAAAAGACCAAAATAAACAAAAATAAATAAATAAATCCATGGACTAGGTCTTGTTTTTTTTAAATTTTTTAAACAGTGTATTGTGTGGTTCCCCATCCACTAACTAATCCAAACAATTAAGCAACCAGAAGACACAAGAGATAACAATAAGTGAAAAACATTTTTACTTTTTTATGAATAGAAATAGATCATTCAGGCAGAGAAAACTGTGCTCAAAGCAAGGGACAGACCTGTAAAGATGGCACATTCAAGAAAACAATGACAATTTATCCCTTGTATAGCCTAAAAAAATCACACAAGAATGGGCTTTAACAGACCCTGGTTTTAACAATTCCCTAATAAGACAAAAAAAAAACTCTCCACAATAAAAAACCTTGTATTGAAAAAAAGTGGAAGAAACCAGGGGAAAAGCAATTCAGAGACCAGTTCAGGAAGGCTGAGCATGCAATGGATGTCAAAAAATGGAGTAAATACAATTCGCAAAACAGGACACAAGTAATCCTCTTCACAGAGCTAGATGGCCAATCTATCATTGCCACCTCAGAAATACAATACAGTAGTACACGCTACTTCATTTTTGCACAGTGCCCCACACCAAGAGCAGGCGCAGAGAGCACTGTAACAACTCTCCAACCAAATCAAATGCAATTAAGTAGTGATCAGAAATAATTTAATTTAATGGAGCAATATTTAAATTTTCAATTTCAACTCTGTAAGTTATAATTAAATTTAATATGTGGTTATGAGTATGACTTGGATCATTGACAGAATCCTACTAAGTTTAAGAAACAGGTAAAACATTTGCTAAAAGTGTTACTTTCCTCATCAGTTTTAATATTAAAATCAACACTACACAATCATAATTTATAGGTAAATCTGATAAAAGGTTGTCAAATTTATTGAATGAATATGGCCCTTGGTGGTCTGTAGATTACCTCTACAATTGTGCTGGAATCTGTTTTAATAGTTATAATGAGTGCCTCGAAGGATGTGAATTTGCCTAAATTTTAGAAGAGGTATGCATTTTGTCACAATGAATTATTCCTAGGTCACCTCCTCAACCAGAATCTCTAGATTTATGAAGGAATATCTATCCATTTAGTGATGCCTCAGCTTAGGGAATAGTGTTAGATTTACTAAACCAGGTATCAGTGAGAAGACACAAATCAGATTTTGTTCTTAATATAATGTAATTTACAAAAGCAACTTTATGTCTAAGGGAGCAAATGTTTAATTAGCAACATTTAAAACTGTAAGGATGTTTCTGAACTAATTTGTTTTTTGTTATAATTCAAATTAAGTTACTACAGTAGTATAGGTAACCCTGTGGAAGATCGGTTTTATCTCTTTGTCTAATTATAATCTTTTGTAACAATAGTGCTATATAGCGCCCGACCCGGCACAGAGTCACACGGAGGCATGTATAAAAACAAGTTTATTTTTTAAAAACTTTATTTTTCTTCAGCTGGAGGGCACGTCTTCCCCGTGAACCCCCCAGCCACAACACAGTCCCAAACAAAGCACTACACACAACCTTAATACACCCTTCTGGTACCACCACTCCTCCCTTGTAGCTTTGTCCTCTCCTCCCAACTCTGGCCACTGAGTGGTGGTGGCTGGCCCCTTTTATAGCCCATCTGGAAGTGTTCCAGATGCTAGACCACCTGGTTCCAATTGCACTTATGGGTGGGGCTGAAGATTTGTCCAGCTGGGTTGTGGAATCCATGCAGCACCCTCTGGCGGCCACACCAGCTCCCAACCGGGCTGTGGAGGACTCCATCCCCCATGGAGCCCTGCGGGAACTTGAGGCACCACCTTCGGCCAGGGAGGCTGCCACCAAGCATCCCGGGGGAGGTATTGAGATGCCCATGGTTGCTCCCCTGGAACATAAGCAGTAGGGGCATCCTGGCTGGGCATGGGATCTGGCTGCCCGCCCCACCTTATATTTTGACTAACAAGTAAATTAAGGTTTTCATCAAGACTAAATTTATAAGATACCCCATAACAGAGATTCTGGGTTGCAGCTATAGGTGGGATAAACAACATCATGTGATGTTAGATCACAAGACTGCATCCTGGATGGTGTTCTGATTGGCAGTTTTGCTGCCATCTTTTGGGATAAAATAAAATATCTCCTGCAGTTAGAATGAAGACCATCTCTCTTGAAAAATCGAAGCCTCTCCGAAAAATCATCTCAATTGTTCACAAACATTGTGATTTCATTTGCAAACCAGGGCTCTAAGTAGCAGTAAATGGAACGAAATCTGCTATGAATTATGCCTCCTCTATATAATCTTGGTAAGGGGCCCAGACACAATTCCAATATTTTATTTTTGTTTTGATGCATATAGAGATGAAGTACCCCTTTAATATCTGTGACAGTGCAGGTCCTGTTGCATGCTCCCTCTTGCTGTTTTGGGAGCCTCTTGAACTCGACACCATTGCTAACATAACCCGGTGGCAGATGATGACAAATCACACATGGAGCAAGGGGAAGGTGTAAAATGTGAAGTGCTTTTATTAAACAATAAAAATCAAAACAATGTCCAAAGTGCTGTTCTCCAAGTTCCTAAATAATTAAATAATCCATAAAAACCATGAAAAATTCAAATGTTTAAATCCAGGCTAAAAACGAGAATAAAAACCAGCAACAGTCATTGGGACAAATGAGCCGAGCATATCTCCTTCCATGTCTCCCCAGCTCACCTATGGCTCGCTCAACTGGCGGTGACTTCAGCAGCCACGGTCCTCTCAAATCCGACCCCCATCTTGGCTGCCTCCGTCAGCATCTCCCAGACCGCTCAGGGTCAGTTGTCCCTTCATCATCCTTCACACCCACGCAGTCGTCCCTCAGATCCCTGGAGAGGACACCACCTTGATCGCATGCACAACTCAGCACAATCAGTGGGTACAATCTGTCCGTAGAGCTCCGATCACTCACTCCATTACAGGACCCCTGACCATGCTGCCTTCCCTCTTTCTCTAGCCAGCTGGATTGTTCTCTTTCTCTGCCCCAATGCCGCACTCTTGTTCTGCAAGCCTTTCTCTCTGTTTTTCCTCTTTCGCCTCTTCCCATCTCTTGTGCCAGACTGTACTTCTACGGCTCCATGGGCGCAGCATCTCAATCATGCACCACAGAAAGCCGATGAAACAATTGGGAAAGATCGCACCCTCATATGCAGGTGCAAATCACCCTAATTACCTTGTCAACTCCCAGCAGCTGCACTAGACTAAAACACCCAATGGATTATTTATTAAAAACTTGGCCATTCTTTCGGAGCCATGGACCCGCTGTATTACAATTTTAGTGGTCAAAAATAATAGGGTAGTGTGAATGTAAGGTGAAAATATACAAAATTGTATGCATTTTAAATTAAAAAGTAGTAGTATGGACAGAACTTCAAGAGCAGGGATTTTATTAAAAAAAAATTGGGGATATTGAGTCTGAACCAGGTATTCCGGTTTTAGTAAGAATAGTGGTGTAAGCTCCTATTAAATCATAACAAATTAGTGAACTTATTTGCTTGTTAACTTGATTGACACAAATGCTGTGTTACATTACCACAGAAGATCTCCATTGTTTTTTTATTTATGACGTACTTCAAGGCCACAAGTGTGTGAGATAACGGGGATGCCGTAGCCCACAAGTAAAGGTAGTGTTAAAGTGAAAGTGCTTGCCATAGAAACAACAATGTGAGGTTTATAAATAGTTGTTAGCAGTTAAAATTACAGTTTTGTATGTTTGTTAATAAAAATTGAATACCTACAAAACTCTTATACCAGTGGTATAGCTAGTGATTTGCTTTTTCCACTTTGACAGTCACTATTGGAAAAAGTGTAAGAATTTGTTTTAATGGACTCTTACAAAAATAAAGAAGTGGTTCAACTAAAATTGAAATGTGATTAGCTTTAGATTTTGGGCATTGTGATGATGTGTTTGCTGCATCTAAACCAGGACAGGTACAACTGAATAACCATCTGCAACAGTTAATAATTTTGTGAATTGTTGAATATAATATGGCTCTATAAATTGAACAGTACACACTTACCCTTTTATTCACATGATTTTATGTTTTCTCTTCTTTTGTGTAATAGTGTTTGTCCTCGCACATATGTTTTGTTTTGTGTTACAACATTCTCTATTTTTATTTTCATTATTTTTTAATATATTTCTAACAAGTAATTCAGTGGTAAACAAACTTTTCACAAGAGACTTATATTTCATAATTGAAATGATATTTTTATGCATATTGTTTATGAAATGAAGAAATTATTTCCTATGGTGTGGGGCTTACTTTAGCATAAATGTTTAAACACTATTGACTAGATTTGTCATGTGTGCTTTAGTGGATGTACCACAATCTTGATCACATAGCTTTTGCAGAGGTTCAGATTTTAGACTTGTCATGGTCCAGCTCAGTTTTAACAGCTGCCTTTATATTTGTGTATTTTAACCCAGCAATATCCCTCATTAACCATGTTACAGTTTTGCATTATTTAGGGTGATGAATTTTGAACTACATATTAAGCTGACATTTTATTAGACTTTTAGTAGACAGACAGGGCTACAGATGTTGGATTTTATATATACTGTATATATATATTTATGATACACAGCTATACTTTCGTAAAAATCACCCTTCTGCTGTTATGGTCACGGGAAACACATCATAAAGTAACAGTTACTGAAACTAGTCATAGCTATTATGGTGCTGTTTCCGAAGTTGCATTCAGTTTTCCAGTGTTTCCAATTAACTACCAAAGTCGCATGCCTTTTCACTATACATGATGCCCCCTTATCTTCTAAAATGTAATGCAAATATTGCAGGGATTCATGGGATGCAGGGCTCAGTGTGAAATGTGTGACATTTTGCTGCCTATCTTTAGAGTAATAAGCTGGATACTACAGTATTTTTCTTGATTTTGTTGCAACAATAATGCGCAATTTAGTTCAATATCTTACCTCTTCTTCTTCTTCTACTACTACTATTACTATCTTTGTGGTAAAGCCTCAGTATTAGTATCGGAAAATTACTACACATCATATTGATTTCCAAGAAAACTACAAAACACCTTCATGAATGCCATTTTGTGGCTTCGGGTGCCAAAAAATGTCACAGTAATTTCACTCATGAGGGCATTTTGTAGTTTCCTTGGAAATCATGATGGCATCTTGTACTAATACTAAGGCTTCACCACAAACATGACAGTGTTCATCTTACTCTTCAACTTTGTCCACTTCTATGTGTGGTTGATGTGCTTGATGAGACTTCTCCAAACAGCTTGCTCACCAGTCAAGCTCTTTTCCTTCAGATCTATTTTTTACTCTATCCATTTTGGCCTTCATCGCATTCTCTCCCCCTGTACTTTCATTCCCATCGCTCTTTTGCCAACATATTCATTGTCTCTCCTCATCACATGTATATACCACTTCAACCTACTTTTATGTACTTTCTTAGATATCTCTCCCACTTTTGCTGTACCTCTGATTCTCTCATTTCTGATTCTACTCTTTCTGCCCTTAATAATCTAATTTCTGACACATGTAAATTCTTCTCCTGTCCTCCCTTTACTGCCCATATCTCAGCTCCACACATCATTGCTGGTCTTACCACTGTCTTAAAAACCTTTCCTTTAACCATCCATCCATCCATCCATTTTCCAACCCGCTAAATCCGAACACAGGGTCACAGGGGTCTGCTGAAGCCAATTCCAGCCAACACAGGGCACAAGGCAGGAACCAATCCCGGGCAGGGTGCCAACCCACCACAGGACACACACAAACACACACCCACACACCAAGCACACACTAGGGCCAATTTAGAATCGCCAATCCACCTAACCTGCATGTCTTTGGACTGTGGGAGGAAACCGGAGCGCCCGGAGGAAACCCACGCAGACACGGGGAGAACATGCAAACTCCACGCAGGGAGGACCCGGGAAGCGAACCCAGGTCCCCAGGTTTCCCAACTGCGAGGCAGCAGCGCTACCCACTGCGCCACCGTGCCGCCCTTCCTTTCCTTTAACTTTTGACTTAATTCTTCAATATTCACAATTGATCCTAGATATTTAAATGTATCCACTGTTTTCAATCAGCTATCCCTGCAGGGTAGCTTCTGAATCCTGATCATCATTAAACCTCACATATTCTGTCTTCTTCCTATTAATCCTCAACCCTCTGTTTTCAAAAGCTCTTCTATATTCTTCCAACTTTCTCTTTTCCAGTGCTACACAACACAATATCATCAACAAAAAACATGTTCTTTTATCCCATGAATTAACACATTCATAACCATACCAAAGAGGTAAGAATGTAAAGAATGTCCGTGGTGCGGACCTCCTCTGACTGGGATCTTGTCTGTTATCCCTGCACAGCTTTTAACCCAAATTCTCATTCACTCATGTCCTGGATGATCCTTATATACTTCTCTAGTACTGCTTTCTCTCTGCTATGCTATGGAGGACTATTTCGGACAAAATTAAATAAATAAATAAATGCGCATATAAATTAAAGTTCTGTGAAATGTGAGCATAAATAAATAAATGTATCATGAAATGAAGCCTTAATAAATAAATTTGCCATGAAATGAGAGCATAAATAAATTAATGTGTCACGAAATATGTTTTTTGTTGCTTATTTATTTATTTCATTTTGTCCGTAGCATTCCTCCAAACCATCATGAAATACGACTTGAAATAAAACTGTCACTTTCACTCGTCAAAGTTGAGAGGGTGGGCTCTAACACACAATCTAGTTATTGATTGGTTAATCGACTTCTGTAGATTGGCTATGCCTAATTCAACATGGCTGTGTGTGAGATGGAAGTAAACGAGATAGCACAAGAATTAATTAGAAAAATGCTTACTACTGCCGATGAAATGGATTCTGCCGAAGATATCACATATTTCAGAGAGAGAATTGTTGCAGAGAAATGGAAGAATGCAAGAAGACCGACGTTCCAGTTTGAATTAAATATCACACATTTTACTTAACCATGTAATTTCACATTTATGATCTTTTCACACTGCTGACATTATTCTGCAAAACCAAAATTATTTCTCTCCTTCCATACTTTACATTATGTTAACTGGGCTACTTATTTGTGGTCTAATAATATTACATACCTGTGAAGGAGATCCTCTTTTCTCCAAGTCCAGAGGCAGCAAGGCTTGCTTTGACAAACACACTTGGTATTTTGGTAGAAGTCTGGTCACTTAGACAACAGAAATTATGTGTGTACATTATGTGATGTACTATGCTTGGAGAAGGCATCCTTCTAGTAGACCTAAATTGCCTCCTTGGGTTGTTTGAGCCCCCATACGGGGCAAATAGCCGTGCTACCTCTGCTGTTAATTAAAAGAAGCAACACATTTAATTTTTGACATGCAGCAATATAGTTTTTAACAAGATAAAATTGAATGTGTTCAATAAATGTGCTCATCACTGTATTTCTTTCACTGCAACACTGAAAGCCCAGTTAAATGTAGAGAAGATTCATCCTTTCTGGAATGTGGGCACCATGTTTTGAGGATTGTTTAGGAAAGCTAGAAGTAGCAACATACTACAAATAACTACAGAAGGGTAAAACTGAATCAGGATACCAGGAAACACTGTATAAAAAATATGCTCACTAAACTGCAAGGAACCACAGGTCTTAGAGAAAGAGAGAGACAGAGTATAAATAAATGTTTAAAACCTACTTTAAACAGTAATTATGGGGGGTGGTGAAAAACAAAGAAAGGTGTTGTTTAATTACGAAAAGGGGGGAAAAAACAGGTAAAACAACAACAAAAAAAACCCCAGAAACCAATTGTATGAAGAATACAAACTGAAATGAAAATGAATCAAATTTTTATATATAAAAAGTGGTAGAAAAAGCAGAAAAAGGCAAAGGTAGTAGACTAACAATTACATAGAATAAAAAATTAAAAATACAATTACATGAAAAATATAAACAATGTGATATAAGAAAATAGAACATATTGGTAAACATAGAAAAATAATTAAGAAAAAAGTAAAAAATGAAATACAGTCACATATTGAGAAATCAAGGAAAAATACATGCATAACAACATAGGAAATTAGTAACGGAAAGCTATTTAATAGCATGAAAAATTAACTCAAAATTGTTTCCACAGTCTTTCTGCTGTGGGTTACTGAATGTACTAAAACAAACACTTGCAACAATATATGTGTATAACATACCGTTAAGTGAGAAGAAAAACAACTGTTCATATTAAAGTTTATTATCCTAAAAATGCACATAAACCTGTTTTGTTTCCTCCACATCCTTTGCATCAAATTAATTTCTGCATTCTCAGTCTACCAAAATCACTTGACAGTAGGTGAAAACTGCATTTTAAGATAACCACTGTTCAATTATACTCATTAAGTTTCCATCCAGTTTTTTGCGAGGTTTTGTTATCGACAAACAGAATATACGTAAAAAAAATGTGCGAAATTTGCTGTCTCCAGCCTGTTTCCATCAAACTGGCTTTTTATCGATAAAATGGTGTGCGTGATGACGTCATCCCCCCCCAAAACGAACTGTCGCATAACTTTTGTTGTATCGCGAAAAAAATCTGCCCTTGAGCCGTTTCCATACATATGTCGAAAATTATCTACCTTTTGTTTTCCACGTTACACCCCCTCCACTAAACAAAGAAACAAAGAAATGGAGAGATTATTCAGACAGTTTTTTGAAATTTGCCAGCTTACTGTTATTTCAGTTTCACAAATAATTGGAATTGTACATAATATCCAAAGACGACAGCAGAATGAAGCAGTTGCTTGTCTGATAGCCCTAGAGCTCGAAGAAAGTACCCCAGTGCGACGAAACCCACGGGTATGGGAGAGACGACGGAATAAGACCTTCTGGGAGGAGGTGGTGGAGAGACACTTCACAGAAAATCTCTGGATGCAACATTTTAGAATGACACGGCCGACGTTTGAGATGTTGTGTGGATTCATCAGTCCTGATGTTGCGCCATCACAGGTTGCCACCGACCACCGGTTCCAACCCAAAAGCGGATTGCCATCGCCCTTTACAAGCTGGCAACCTGCGCCGAGTATAGAGTAGTTGGAGAAACTTTCGGGGTTAGTAAAACTACCGTCCATCGATGTGTATATGCTGTGTGCACCGCTATTAAAGAAAAATTAATGCGGCGTTATATCAGACTTCCGACTGAAGCGGAGGCCAATGAAATTGCATACCGCAATTCCTTGGTGCATCTTGTGCCACAGATTTACGGTGCGCTGGATGGCACGCTTGTGCCTATTCTTCCCCCGACGGAAGGCTACCGCGATTACATTAATAGGAAAGGGTGGCCATCTATTGTTCTCCAGGCCCTTGTTGATGACAGGTGCATGATACGAGACATTTGCGTTGGCACTCCTGGAAGTGCCCATGATGCAGCTGTGTTTGCAGCATCGGATCTGTACAGGTGAGCCTACCTTTCAACATCCCTTCACAGTGCGATAACAACTGAATTAACCTGCTTCCCTTAAGGTTTTTAATTAAAACTGAAATTTGAATTAATACAAAATAACGACGTTTAATCAAAAAAAAAAACTCTCTTCATCAGACCATGCGAACCGCTCCGCCATTCTCGTTTTGATTGCACGTGATGAAAATGTGACACATTTATTTGCGTTAAAGCCCTTTTTTCCGACAAAAACTGTTTCCAATGTAGTTTTTGCGACATCTGAAGTATCGATATAGAATTTATGCGCTAAAGTTAAACGGAAAAATATTATGTCGACATGTACAACATTTTATCGATAATTAGCATTTCCATCGGCTATATCGGTAAAAAAATTTGAAGCGCTAAATATTTTTTCGCAAAAACTCCTTGGATGGAAACCTGGCTAGTGTAACAAAGTGAATATAAAGAGGCGAGTATGTTTATAAAATGATGGCTCCAACTCAACTATTGTGCGACATTCACAAAATATTTCTGTTAGATTTAATAGCTCTTCAGTATTCAGCAACTGATATTTCGTTTGTGATATGGCTACCGTCAGGTCTTTCTGTTTACTTGTAGGCAGGTTTGTATTTTGCAGACAAATAACTATTGCAAATTTACAGCGCTATTAGCACAGCCACCTAAAATACAGTAGTATATCTTGAACAGGAGTAGAGTGAGTACTCGACAAAGTGGGGGTAGGTCTTCGGCTATCAAGTGGGGCACTTACAGCTGAAACCTCATGTGCTGATTCCTGAGGGGATGAAGAGGTTAGAGCTTCCTGAATTAAAACTGCCGCTTCACGTAGCAACTCTGGGCAACTTTTTGTAGCAGTCATATTCGCCATGGACACTCACAAGCACAACTTTAAGCATGCGCTTTGGTACCTTGAGAATCATATGGCTCATAGTTCGATTACTCTAGGCTGAAGGTAACACTCAACAAATCAATAACTAGAGGGTGTGTTAGAGCCCACCCTCTCAACTTTGACGAGTGAAAGTGACAGTTTTATTTCAAGTCGTATTTCATGATGGTTTGGAGGAATGTTACGGACAAAATGAAATAAATAAATAAGCAACAAAAAACATATTTCGTGACACATTTATTTATTTATGCTCTCATTTCATGGCACATTTATTTATTAAGGCTTCATTTCATGATACATTTATTTATTTATGCTCACATTTCACAGAACTTTAATTTATTTGCGCATTTATTTATTTATTTATTTAATTTTGTCCAAAATAGTCCTCCATACTATGCACCTCCAGACTTCTTAATGTGGTACTCTATCATAAGCCTTTTCCAAATCAATAAAGACCATATTCCATCTTTTCTGTTTTGATATACTTGTTGTCATATATATATATATATATATATATATATATATTCACGGCATTCGAAGTCTGTGTCACAATCTGATAGTGTGGGTGGTTACCTACCAGGTAACGCTTTGTGGTTGGCCAGCAATCTGCTAACATCCGCCACGGTGCCCTCAGTTTGTGAAGAGCAGATCATAGAATGGTTGAAATAGTTTACTGTCAAATAAATGCAAAGAGTACACGACACGTGTTTCGCCCTCATTCTGGGCTCATCAGGTGTACACACTCCACTGCACTCCCTCTCGGGAATCGAACCTCGGACGTCAGCGTCAGAGGTGATGCCCCTAACGTTGCGCCACGGCGTGTGGTTCGTTTATTTGACAGCATGTAGATCGGGGTAATTACATTCACGGCATTCGAAGTCTGTGTCACAATCTGATAGTGTGGGTGGTTACCTACCAGGTAACGCTTTGTGGTTGGCCAGCAATCTGCTAACATCCGCCACGGTGCCCTCAAAGCGTTACCTGGTAGGTAACCACCCACACTATCAGATTGTGACACAGACTTCGAATGCCGTGAATGTAATTACCCCGATCTACATGCTGTCAAATAAACGAACCACACGCCGTGGCGCAACGTTAGGGGCATCGCCGCTGACGTCCGAGGTTCGATTCCCGAGAGGGAGTGCAGTGGAGTGTGTACACCTGATGAGCTCAGAATGAGGGCGAAACACGTGTCGTGTACTCTTTGCATTTATTTGACAGTAAACTATTTCAACCATATATATATATATATATATATATATATATATATATAGGGCGGCACGGTGGCGCAGTGGGTAGCGCTGCTGCCTCGCAGTTGGGACCCCTGGGGACCTGGGTTCGATTCCTGGGTCCTCCCTGCATGGAGTTTGCATGTTCTCCCCGTGTCTGCGTGGGTTTCCTCCGGGCGCTCCGGTTTCCTCCCACATTCCAAAGACATGCAGGTTGGGTGGATTGGCGATTCTAAATTGGCCCTAGTGTGTGCTTGGTGTGTGGGTGTGTTTGTGTGTGTCCTGCGGTGGGTTGGCACCCTGCCCGGGATTGGTTCCTGCCTTGTGCCCTGTGTTGGCTGGGATTGGCTCCAGCAGACCCCCGTGACCCTGTGTTCGGATTCAGCGGGTTGGAAAATGGATGGATGGATGGATATATATATATATATATATATATATATACACACACAATTAGAACCCTATATATAGTGTACACATCATGATAAAAACTTTCGGATGCAATCTCTCATACATATATCATCAGTTAACTGCAGTTCGTTCCTCAGTTCAGTATGGCAACTAATTCTTTTGGTGAACTAGTTCATTGTTCTGTCTACAATTCATGAATGGACTTTCAATGGTTCTCCAGATCAGTAGGGGACATATTGGTTTATTCAGTCAGTGTACATACTGTACTTCGGCAGTCATAGTCACTTAATCAGAGTGAACTGATCAAAGGGGGGTGCTTGGTGTCATCTTCCAAGTCATTTGCTAGTTGTCATCATAACTATTTTGCTGAAACAGTTTATTAATAGGCTATTTCCTGAAGACAGCAGTCATTCAAGTGAAGTTAGGATGATATCTCCAGACTGTTGCAGAATGCAATATAATGAAATATAAAACATAGCACGCGCTGCACATGCCTTGAAAAAAATCATTCTTTAATGTCATTGTACAAGTATGTTCATTCAGAGACCAAGACAAGTACAAAAGAACTAGTTTGTTCATTCATTTTACATCACTAGTCATTAGTTACTTTCCCTGCAGATTGCTACAGGGTACGGCCTAACATTTTCCGAAGCTGATTGAACTGATTCCATCATTAAGGTTTTGGCTAAAGTTTTACAGCCAGATGCCCCTCCTGACATGAAACCTCTCTATTTATCCGGGCTTGGGACCACCACAATGTTGAACTGGTTTGCCCCCAGGTGGCTAGATTACAAAGATAGTAGTAATATTAATGATTACAATATTCAAAGCAGTAGGTGAAAAAATATAAGAAGACAGATTTATGCCAATACAACTTAGAAAACATCCTATACAATGAATATGGCTTGTAAGAGAAAGCCAAACTGGAGAGTGGTAGAAACTTTACTTATGGTGAATTAGGTTATCAAAAGGGAAATTAAGGCAAACACTGACAATGCAGGACAAAAATAATATTTGGAAAGCCAACTCATGATAAATATAATCCCTGAAAGTTGCTGAAAGTGCTGAAATTACAAGCGCTGCTGCCTCGCAGTTGGGAGACCTGGGGACCCGGGTTCGCTTCCCGGGTCCTCCCTGCGTGGAGTTTGCATGTTCTCCCCGTGTCTGCGTGGGTTTCCTCCGGGCACTCCGGTTTCCTCCCACAGTCCAAAGACATGCAGGTTAGGTGGATTGGCGATTCTAAATTGGCCCTAGTGTGTGCTTGGTGTGTGGGTGTGTTTGTGTGTGTCCTGCGGTGGGTTGGCACCCTGCCCAGGATTGTTTCCTGCCTTGTGCCCTGTGTTGGCTGGGATTGGCTCCAGCAGACCCCTGTGTTCGGATTCAGCGGGTTGGATGGATGGATGGATATTACACAATGAAAATAAAGATACTTGAGAAATTAAAAGGCAATATTTGTTAATTTGTTGCTGTTAATGATGCTATAAAAAGTACAATAGGTAATCTTATGACTGATTTGCCAAGTGGGGATAATGGTGTTGATTGTCATGCTTACCTAAAGTGAAAATCTACAGCCTCCTCCACCCTCATTTTGCATGTTAATATCATTACCACAATCATCAACATAATCATTAGCAATATCCAGTTCTTCATCATTGGGAGGCAAAGGAATTTGATGAATGACGTGAAATCTTCTTTCCATTGTCCAATTCCCCTTTCAACTAAATTTCTTATAGTCTTCTGTGCTGTAAAAGTGTCATAAATGTAAAAGCAAGTAAAAGCAAGTAACATTTAATTCTGTCAAGTTACCAAAATCTTACTAATTCTGTTATATATGAAAGTTAAGTTTGAATTGAATATTATACTTACAGTGTGACCCCATAATTATACAAACAGAATAAAGTATAGCAACATTCTCTGAAGCTGAACATTGGCTTTTGGGTTTGGAAAAGTGGTCATTAGCCATCTTTTCTGAAGGTATCTCTTATCTCCAAGAAGATGACACCTGGGGAGACATGAAAACATTTTTTTAAGGCAGAAGGTGGCATGGCTCTACCTAACTTTCAGTTTTACTACTGGACAGCAAACATACAACATATTAAAACCTGGACTTGGACACAAATGGATGAACATATGCAGGCTTGGTCTGCAATAGAAATAGAATCCTGCAGTTCATCATTATATTCCTTGCTTTGCGCCCCAATAAATGCAAGTTATCGACAATATACTAACAACCCAATTGTGCTTTACTCACTCAGAATATGAAACCAATGTAGGAAGCATCTTAAGATAGAGAATCTTTTATCGGTGGCACCTTTGCATGAGAACCACCTTTTTCAACCCTCACAAACATATGCAGTTTTTAATGTCTTTTGGGATTAAATCACTTAGAGATCTGTTGATAGACAATGTCTTTGCATCCTACAAACAATTACATTCTAAATTTAACTTTCCAGAACCACATTTCTTTCACTATCTTCAAAGTAGAAATTTTGTTAAACAGAACCTGCCCATTTTTCCTCATCTCCCACCTCCCTCTATGCTGGAAAAAATATTGCTCAGTTTCGAGGACACATTTCTACAATATATAAAATTATTTTACTGTCTCTTCCTTTTAAAGATCCAAGAGGACAATGGGAAAAGGATCTCTCCCTCAACATATCAGAAAAGGAGTGGAAGGTAGCAATGCAGAGAATTCACTCAAGCTCCATATGTACAAAGCATACAATTATTCAACTAAAAATTATATATCAAGCACATCTGTCTCGCTTAAAATTATCCAAAATGTTTCCAGAGCAAGATCCAACCTGCGAACGCTGCAATCAAGTTCCAGCCTCACTGGGTCACATGTTTTGGGCTTGCACCAAATTAACTTCACTTTGGACAAAGAGTTTTAAATGCCTTTCAGACAGCCTTGGTGTCACAAACCCTCCTAACCCATTAACAGCTGTGTTTGGTGTACTTCCAGATGGGCTTAAAGTGGAGAAGGACAAACAAACTGTAATTGCCTTTACTACACTATTGGCACGGAGACTTATCTTGCTCAACTGGTAGAATCCTAACTTTCTCCTTTTACGTCACTGGGTAACTGATGTTATATATTATTTGAAACTGGAAAAAATAAAATTCTCACTTAGAGGATCTGTGCAGAAATTTGTCCAAACCTGGCAGGATCTAATCAATAACATTTTAGAAAAAGCTTTTAAAGCACTGAGGAAGCAGATTCTCTCCCTATTTTCTTTTTTTTCTCCTTTTACTTCTCCATTTATCTATATTCACTTATTAATCTATCTATTTGCTTATTTTTACTAGGTTTAAGTTTTATTCTGCTGCTCATGCTCTCTTTCTCAGGGGTGGGGGTTGATTCGTCTTCAATCCTATTCTTGTAAGATTGATCTATTTGTATAGAATGTTGTGTGATTTCAATAAAATCTATAAAAATTTAAAAAAAAAAAGAATTACAGTCTTGTTATATCTCCAATCACCTCATTACTTAAAAAAATTAACAAGAATTGTAATTGGACAACAGAAGCACAGAACCCAGATTCTTCAATTTAATGTGAAAGAGGACATGTCTAGTATTTGTGTTAGGGGCATACTTTCTCAAACATTTTTGGTTACTTATTTACTTAATTCTTGTGCTTAAATTTCAAAGAAACTCTGTTCTGTAGAATAGAATTATGACATAGGAAACTGAGAATGTTTGGCAATTAAATTAGTCCTTTAAGAATGGAGACATTGGCTTCAGGGAGTAAAGTTTTCTTTTCAAATGCTAATAAACCACAAGAATTAAAACTATAAAAATTGACTAAGCAGTTAAATGCTCAACAGACTAGACGGGCATTACTCTTCAGTCGATGAAATTTCACTATAACCTATTGTCCAGGTAATAAAAATTGCAAAACTAATGCATCATCATGAATTTACAATCCAGATGAAATCCAAATGCAGTTAGACTGAAGGAAAAAACAAAATCTGGCGGTTCCAGGGCCAAAAGACTGCCCAGCCCCCAACAGGCATTCTATATAACATAGCTATTCTAAATCAGTCCTTATTATTTTCAGGCTTTACATGAAACAATTTGATGACAAAGGTCATGTGTATATCTAGGACACCTGCCATTCAATCAGTAATGAAAGGGGTAGCATGGTACCTTAATCAGGTGGTGGTGGCACAGATCACCACCACAGAAGAACCAAAAAAGAAACCCAGAGGAAAATGATCATTTAATGTCCATATAGTCTAATAGGGATACAACTAAAATTTAGCTACAAAAAAAGCCATTTTAAAACAATGGGTTTTTAGCAGTTTTTAAAATTGTTTTGCAGTAATAGCCTGGCAAATTTTTATTGGTAAAGTATTCCAACTTTTAGGAGAATAACAGCAAAAGGCCGCCTCACCACTACTTTTCAGGTTGGCTCTTGGAATTATAAGCACACCTTCACTTGAAGATTGGAGGTTACAACTTGGAGTGTAAGGGGACAGACATTCCAAAATATAGGATGGGGTGAGATTATTTAAGGCTTTGTAAAGCATTAGTAGTATTTTAAAATTAATTCTAAATGACACGGGTAACCAATCTAGCAATGCTAAAACTTCTTGGATTCTTGCTGCTGCATTCTGTATTATCTGTAACCAATTGATGTCTTTCTTTGCTAGTCCTGTAAGGAGTGCATTACAGTGATCTAGTTGACCAAAAACAAAAGCGTGAACTAATTTTTCAGCATCTTGTAAAGTTATAAAAGGTCTAACTTTACCTATATTCCTTAAGTGAAAAACTTCAGTCCTAGTAATCTGATTAATATGTGATTTAAAATTTAGATTAGAGTAAATAGTTACCCATTAATTCTTTACCTCCAACTTAACTTTTAAACCTAAGGAATCACGTTTATTTCTAATACCCTCACTGTATTCATTTTTGCCAATAACTAAGATGTCTGTTTTCTCCTTATTTAGTTTGAAAAACTTACTGCTTATCCATTCATAAATAAAACACAGGATCAGAGAGCCAAGTGCATTAGGGTTATAAGGCGCTATTGATAAATACAGCTATGTGTTATCTGCATAGCGCTGGTAGCTGACCTTGTGCTTTGAGATAATCTGACGTAACAGAAGTGTATAGATCGAAAAAAGCAGTGGACCCAGAATAGATCATTGTGGTATACCATATAAAATATAATGGGTCTCCAAAGTATAATCACCACAACTAACAAATAATTTTCTACCTGTTAAGTAAAACTGAAACCAATTTAAGGCATTGCTAAAGAGGTCTACCCATTGACTAAGGCGAGTTATAAGAGTACTGTGATCAATGGTGTCAAATGCTGCACTCAAGTCTAAGAGAAAAAGAACAAATATATGGCTTCTGTTTGCATTAACCCTCAAGTCATTTACTACTTTAACCAGTGCAGATTCTGCACTGTAATTTATTCTAGAACCTGACTCAAACTTATGAAGAATAGAATGTTTATTATAGTAATCATTTAGTTGCATAATGACTGCCTTCTGTATAATTTTACTTTAAAAAGGCAGGTTAGATATTTGTTTAAAAATGTCAAAAACAGAGGGATCGAGATTAAGACAAAGACACCAGAGGTTGTGTTTTAGCCTGCAAGGTATGCAGCAGAGCTAAAAATATTATTTAGTTGCCCATTGGCCTATTTCATCCTTTTCTGTGTCCTAGCCATCCCAGGGAGGCTTTTTCCATGGCTTTTATTACAGATCTGTCTGTATCTAATGGTTTTAGTACAATTTTGACAGTATTGGATAGGCTCACTTAATATTCTCATTTTATTCAATTAAAGAAATTTCAATCTGCTAAAGATATAAAATGTTACAAAATACAGTAGGTCATTCTCAAGGGAAATCTTAGGAAGATCAGGATGGGGAGCATGCACAGGTACAGGATGTTGCCGCACCTGCCCCACTAATGTTGGAGACTCTGAGGATACTCTCAATTAATTCTTGGGACACTTTCTGGATCTCTCAGGTGGCTCTCTCAAGGGAACTCTGAGAGAATTCCCATGGAGGTTCCACTGTCACCCTCCAAAATGACGGAAAACATTTGAAAAATGCTCTTTAAAATTAAAAAGCTATGAGCTGCTATGAGCAAGCAAACTATTCTCTTTGTGAACCTGAAAGCTCAGACCTAGTTTGCCATCTAAACAGTGAGTGAGCCTGAAGGCTAAGAAGCATGCAACACTTCAAAAAGGGAATTTCAGCATCTAATACTCTTTCCTAAGAACTTGCAGAAGATACAGAAAAGGGCCTTACTGAGAAAAGTATGGCATACCACAAACAAAAGTCACTTTCCATTGGCTCTGAGCCTTCAGCTTTTAAATCTGCCATTATTATGCCATTGCTTAAGAAACATAACTTGGATCCATAGATTCTGAATAATTATTCACAAACTTCCAATCTTTCTTTTATGTTAAAATTATTTGAAAGAGCTGTTGCTGATCAACTTAATGCCTACTTGCCTTTTTGACAAATTTTAATCTGGCTTTCGACCCCATTATTTAACTAAAACTGCTTTGACCATAGTAATTAATGTTCTACAGATCACTGCTGATTCTAATTTGATGTCAGTATTGCTGCTCCTTGACTTAAATGCAGCATTTGACACTGTAGACCACAACATACTTTTAAGTCGCTTGGAGATGCATATTAGCATTCAGGTAATGGTACTTTCATCGTTTCACTCTTGTTTATCAAATAGAACTCAATGTGTAAGTTACAAAAATACAATCTCTGAATTTTCTGAAGTAAAGTTTGATGTACCCCAGGGATCAGTTCTTGGCCCTATGCTTTTTTCTATCTGTGGTATATGCTTCCCCTTGGTGACATCATTTGTAAATATGGTGTTAATTTTCACTGTTATGCTGACAATACGCAGCTATATGCCTGTAAATCCAAATGACCCTACCCAACTCCTAAATTTAGAGGCATGTTGGTCAG
>NC_041404.2:104419885-104442385 GCF_900747795.2 Erpetoichthys calabaricus
CCTTACGTCCGCCACGTGCCCTCTTTCTGTTCCCAGAAGCAGATAGTTTACTTTCAAATAATGCAAAGAGTATGCGACATGTGTTTCTCCCTAATTCTGGGTTCATCAGGCGTACACACTCACTGCGTCCTCTCTCGGGAATCGAATCTCTATCGTCAGCGCCAGAGGTGAAGCCCCTAACGTTGCGTCTTCTCATTAAACTTTTATCTCGCGAATATGTTATTGCAATCCGCAGCGGGAGCGTTTCTATAAACTTAATTTAAACTTACGTTTTACACCGTGCTTTTTTCCCTTATGAAGATGCTTGTATGCTTCACTCGCTCGCTTCTTATTGTTTTGCTCCCTTCTCAATTGTTTAATGAATTTTTTGTTCTTCGCGGTTTGCGGCTCTTCCTTCATTTCTCCCTACTGCGTTCTTTTATCTCGCGAATATGTTATTGCAATCCGCAGCGGGAGCGTTTCTATAAACTTAATTTAAACTCACGTTTTACACCATGCTTTGTTTCCCTTACGAAGATGCTTGTATGGTTCACTCGCTCGCTTCTTATTGTTTCGCTCCCTTCTCAATTGTTTAATGAATTTTTTGTTCTTTGCTGTTTGCGGCTCCTCCTTTTCACGTGATTACGTGGGAGGCGTGATGACGTGACACTCAACTCCTCCTCCCACGGCCATCGAGCTGCCGTCCATTACAGTATATTGTGAAAAAAGAGGTTCCAGTTATGACCATTACGCGTTGAATTTCGAAATGAAACCTGCCTAACTTTTGTAAGTAATCTGTAAGGAATCAGCCTGCCAAATTTCAGCCTTCCACCTACACGGGAAGTTGCAGAATTAGTGATGAGTCAGTCAGTCAGTCAGTCAGTCAGTGAGTCAGTGAGGGCTTTGCCTTTTATTAATTAGTATAGATTCCAACATTTTGTCATTTACTACTAAAATATGAAAAACGTTTCTGTTATAACAATGTGTTTACACAGATTATTGTAGAAACGGAACACACATGAAATGCATGTGTTCCAAATAACGATCTATTATTTCCACTCTAAAACTCCAGAACTTCACTCCCAGATAATCAAGGCATGAGCTGGGAGAACTTTGTGCACGTTCTGCAGTGGTGGGGGATGGAACAGTAGACTGGTTGCTGCTTGTCTTTATCTGCACATTTACAGGACAAAAGACGCTTATGGAGAGGTGCAAAGGGATTTAAGGTAGGCCGGATCTACGAGTTTTTTCGCAGGCTCTACTAATTCTAGTGTTAAAACAGAGGTATTGGTTGTGAGACCAGAAAATATGGACAATTGTGTGAGAGCTTGACTGTTAATATTGATGGCTGTAGTATTTGTGAAAGTTTGACCATCAAAATCTTAGATCTTCGATACATATCTCACATTACAATCTCAAATCAAGGCTATTACAAAGGCTTCATTTTTTCATCTTAGTAATATTGCGAGAATCCAATCTATTCTATCTTTGCGTGATGCTGAAACATTAATATATGCATTTGTTTCTTATAGACTTGATTATTGTAATACCCTTTTCTCTGGTCTTTCTAGTTGTGCTACTAGAAATCTTTAGCTTGTTTAGAATGCTACAGCTAAAATCTTGACAAAAACAAAAAAACACATAACACATTCTGACTTCTCTTCACTGGTTACCAGTATAAACAAGAGCTGATTTTAAAGTTCTTGTTTTGATGTATAAGGCCTTACATGGACTTGCACCACCTTACATAGTTCAGCTAATTACCTAATGCACACCAGTATGTCCTCTTTGCTTTCTTAATATTAGAACATTACAACTCTCTATACGAGAACAGGCCATTCAGCCCAACAAAGCTCGCCAGTCCTATCCACTTATTTCTTCCAAAAAAACATCAAGTTGAGTTTTAAAAGTCCCCAACGTCTTACTGTCTACCACACTACTTGGTAGCTTATTCCAAGTGTCTATCATTCTTTTTGTAAAGAAAAATTTCCTAATGTTTGTGCGAAATTTACCCTTAACAAGTTTCCAACTGTGTCCCCGTGTTTTTGATGAACTCATTTTAAAATAACAGTCTCGATCCACTGTACTAATTCCCTTCATAATTTTCAACACTTCAATCACGTCAGCTCTTAATCTTCTTTTGTTTTAACTGTATAGGCTCAGCTCTTTTAATCTTTCCTCATAATTCAACCCCTGTAGCCCTGGAATCAGCCTAGTCGCTCTTCTCTGGACCTTTTCTAGCACTGCTATGTCCTTTTTGTACCCTGGAGACCAAAACTGCACACAATACTCAAGATGAGGCCTCACCAGTGCATTATAAAAGTTGAGCATAACCTCCTTGGACTTGTACTCCACACATCGTGCTATATAACCTAATATTCTGTTAGCCTTCTTAATGGCTTCTGAACACTGTCGGGAAGTCAATAGCTTAGAGTACACTATGACTCCTAAATCCTTCTCATAAGGTGTACTCTCGATTTTCCAACCACCCATTGTGTATTCAAACATACCATTTTTATTTACTATGTGTAATACTTTACATTTACTGACATTAAATTTCATCTGCCACAAATCTGCCCAAGTCTGTATGCCATTGAAGACCTTCTGTAATGATATAACAGATTCCAAATTATCTGCTAATCCACCTATCTTGGTATCATCTGCAAACTTAACCAGCTTGTTACTTATATTCCTATCTAAATCATTTATATATATTAAAAATAGCAGCGGCCCTAGCACTGACCCCTGTGGAACACTACTCTTATCATCGGCCAGTTCTGATGAGGTTTCTCGTACCATCACCCTCTGCTTCCTGTGTCTGAGCCAGTTCTGCACCCATCTAAAAACATCACCCTGAACTCCCACTTCTTTTAATTTGATGGCCAACCTCTCATGTGGCACCTTATCAAATGTTTTCTGAAAGTCCAGATAAATAATATCATATGCTCCACTCTGATCGTATCCTTTTGTTTGTCTCCTCATAGAATTCCAGCATTTTAGTAAAACACGACCTCCCTCTTCTGAACCCATGCTGACTGTTCCTAATAACTCCTGTCCTTGCCAGGTGTTGCTCAATCTTATCCTTAATAATTCATTCCATTAATTTTCCTGTAATGCATGTTAAGCTTACTGGCCTATAGTTGCTTAGATCTGCCCTGTCACCATTTTTATATAATGGGATGATATTTGCCATTTTCCAGTGCACAGTGACTTCCTAAAAATATGTGTCAAGGGTTTATAAGTGTATTCGCTAGCCACCTTAAGAACTCAAGGGTAAATATTATCTGGTCCTGGTGATTAGTTTGATTTCAGATTGTTTAATCTGAGCAGCACTTCTCCCTCTACAATTTCCAAATCCCTCAGTACCTCCTTAGTAGTCCCTATTACCTCAGGGAGGTTATCCACTTGCTCACTTGTAAACACCTCAGAAAAATGTAAGTTTAGGGCATCTGCTATTTTACTGTCTGTACCTCTTAGGGTCATCTTTTGCCTTATCTCCTATATTCCTATCATTCTTGATGGTTGCCCTCATGTTCTCATACGCTCTACAATTCACTTTGCAGTCATTAGTCTTATATGCCTAATAAAGCAGTTTCTTTCTTCACAACTTCTTTTTTAGATCTTTATTAATCCACAGTGGAGTTTTTTTTAGTTTCCTGTTAATTCCAAATTTAGGTATGTATCTGCCCTGCATTACATGTAAAACATTGTTAAACCTGTTCCACTGCTCCTCAACTGTCTCCACACTAAAAAGCTTATCCCAGCGTATCTTACTTAGACATTGTCGCATCTACTCAAAATTTGCCCTACCAAAGTTCAACTTAACAATTTTAGTCTTTGCATCTGTACCCTTACAAAATACTGAGAATTGTATCACATTATGGTCACTTGATCCTAGTTGTTCAATCACCTCTGCACCGTCAATTCTATCCTGATTATTACAAAATTCTAAATCCAGACAGACTTCACCCTTTGTTGGTGTTTTAACATGTGTAACAGATGAAGCGTTTGTCCACCTCTTGAACCCTCAGGTACCACTCTTCAGACCAGGTGAAAGTATAATAATAATTCTTTTTATTATACAATAGTGCACCAAGCACTCTCCTCCACACACTCATAAACACAATTCTCTCTATAAACCACAATCCTCCTCTCCCAGACACTTAGCCCGCCCTCCTCCCAGCTCAGCTCAATGTCTGGGCTTACCCATAGTCCTTTTATAGCCCCTGACCCGGAAGTGGTTCCAAGCCAAACCCACAAGTCCGTTTTCCTTCCGGGTCAGGGCAAACAGTCCTTTTCTTCATCCCGGGAGCACGTCGCTTCTTCCAGTCACGTGACTGAGATGTACTCCCGGGTTATAGGGCATGCCAGAGCCCACTAGTCCCCCTACAGCGACTCCTGGCGGCCCCCAAGGTATCCAGCAGGGCTGTGTCACAACACTACAAAGTCCATGAGGCCCTGCTGGAACTCGGGGCACAAATATGCTGTCCGGAGGGCTCCTCCTAGCGGCCTGGGGGTGGCGACCGGAGTCCATAGCCGGTCGTCTGTCACACATGCTGTGTTAGAAAACACTGCTGGTCTTTTGGTCATTCCTTCAAGATAAATTAGAACTCTAAATAGTAAGCAAACAGCTAGCTTCTCTATGTTATATGTTTGTCTGTGTCCTGTGTTATATGTCACTGTACAGTATATGTGCAGTATATTTCTATAATCCTTGTGTTTATCAGTAAATTGTATACTGTAATTCTGTTTCTTAAAATGAGTGTGCTTCAGTTACCCTGATATAAGTCAAAGGCTGGAGACCTGCCTCATACAACAGAGAAAGATAAGGTATTAATCAAGATAAGGTTTTAATCAAGTTAAAATCATTTTTCTACATTTATTGGCATCTCTATGGATGAGCACAATAAATTACACAGGGCTGTGTTATAATGTGAATTTCCCATTGGGATTAATAAAGTATCTATCTATCTATCTATCTATCTATCTATCTATCTATCTATCTATCTATCTATCTATCTATCTATCTATCTATCTATCTATCTATCTATCTATCTAATGAGTTATTTTCTTTAATTTTTCTTGCCTTCTGTGGTTGTTGGGTACATGTTTAACATGGATTCTGGTGCTTTAAACCCCAAGGAATATAAATTTCTTATTGCTTTGTGAAATTCACAGAGGTTGAAATTTTATCACAATGCCATCTTTTTTAATTGGGCACCAGTTTTTTGTTGAGTTCGTTTCAGTCATTGCCATGATATTCTGTCCCAACAGTCCTCAGGAGAGTCCAACATCATCTGGAGCTCCACCATAAAGGATGGCTGAAGGGTTTGTGGATCATCTGATTTTAGATTTCTGTGTTTCATTTCACTTAACTACTTTCTTTCAATTACTTTTTTTTTTACAAAATATTTTTTCAGGCTTGAGGCTTTGATGTTAATGTCAGTGTTCTTATTTTTTGATGGCTTGATGATCCTTTCCTTAGGAAGAGGGTTATATTATGGTTCAGCATGGTCTATTGGCCTTACTTAAGTTGATTATCATATATAATATTTTGTGTTATTTACGTTTACGGTCCATTGTTTGCCTTTTGTCTTCTTTTACATAAAATGTTTTCTTTGTTCCTTTTAATTATTTAATTAATAATTATAGTGTTTCTGTGTGTAAACTTAAGTTGTCCAATGTACCTTGTGTTTTGTGGGTGGTATCCACAAGATGTGGGGCCACTCTGACATCTGTTTTTTTAATTATTCTTACTGTGTGTCTTGGATTATTCTTTTAGATTATGTATTGGGACTTGTTTTCTGTGGACTGTCTGTTTAGGCAGCTCCATTTGCTTCATTTATGCTCTTTGTGTATTTTTATTACATTTTTCTTTGTGAATAAAAATTTTGATATTGTAACACACATGCAAGTAGGAGGCAGCTAAAAGGCTCAAGTAATTGTAATACCACATCAGGAGGTGACAGGTTGCACTGACTGACTTTCTCAGTTCCTTGCAGACCCTTCCAAGGAAATCATGCCAAGTTCCGACGCCTTTGATGGCATCACTGTCGATCCCAATGACGTCATTTCCAATTCCGGCATTAGATGATGTCACTTCCAGTTCCGATGATATATTTCTGGTTCCAGCTTCTATGACGATGTCACTTCCGGTTCCGGACCCCAGGATGATGTCACTTCCTATACAGGCCTTTAAAGCCGCCATCTTGCCTTTGTTTAATTAGTTCTGTTTTGGACTCAGTCTTGTAAAAAACTCTTTCAGAATTCAAGCATTTTTCAGCCAGGACATATTATATGGGTGGCTGCCCCAAACCTTTATTATGTCTACTGTCTTATTGTGTCACAGTGGTGTAGTCAGCAGGATGACGTAGGCTGGTTTCTGGGGATGATAAGGGCTTATTTTGTCCTCTCGGATGAGAGAGCTGAGCTGCCCATTGGAACTGAGGACCCAGCTAAAAGTGGGTTATCCCAAGACCAGCAGGCAAGGAAAATAAATACTTGGGAGTTCAATCCAGAGGGATCAGTCCGGGGGGCAAGAAGGTGGCGTTATGGCTAAGGCCATTTGAGCTAACAACCTGACAAAAAGTGCAGCAGGTAGTCTGCTTTAATTTTTTACAAAGTCTTCCCCAACACTTTGCCCAGCCGGTCTGGGGAGAGTTCCATTCCATGGAGGAGCTTATACAACTCATAAAAAGACCTAAGCCAGCCTCAAAATCTGGGAGAGCAGAACGGTCCTCTAATGGATTCCCTACAGATTACGTCCCACAACATAAGTTTCTTCCACATAACCTGGAGCTAGTTCCAAAGTTCTTGGGCTACTTGGTGTGCAACCTGTCCGGGACCGTGGTGGGATGCAGGTGGAGGGGGAGGGACAGTTTTTGTGCCCTTACCAACCCCCTGATGGTTTCAAACACGGGAAATGTAGTCATTAATGGTTACAAATTTAAAGCATTGTTTGACTCCGGCAGCAACATTTCCATTATTGATGGCTGATATGTCTTACCGCGACAATAGATTAAAGTGAAGACCAGTATTAAATGTATTCAAGGGAGGAAAAAAAAAAATTAGCTAAAAAAATTCCCCATGGTGGTCCTTCCCAATCCACCTTTTCCAGTGATTCTGGGGCGAGACTGGTCTAATAATAAATGTGGTAGACTACTGACTACTCCCGATGAACGCTTAGGCCTAGTTCTAGATAGATAGATAGATAGTTAGAAACTTTATTAATCCCAAGGGGAAATTCACATACTCCAGCAGCAGCATACTGATAAAGAAAATATTAAATTAAAGAGTGATAACAATGCAGGTATACAGATAGTCAATAACTTTGAATAATGTTAACATTTACCCCCCCAGGGTGGAACTGAAGAGTCACATAGTGTGGGGGAGGAACGATCTCTTCAGTCTGTCAGTGGAGCAGGAAAGTTACAACAGTCTGTCGCTGAAGCTGCTCCTCTGTCTGTAGATGATACTGTTCAGTGGATGTAGTGGATTCTCCATTATTGACAGGAGCCTGCTCAGTGCCCGTCGGTCTTCCATGGATGTCAAACTGTTCAGCTCCATGCCTACAATAGAGCCTGCCTTCCTCACCAGTTTGTCCAGTCGTGAGGTGTCTCTCTTCTTTATGCTGCATCCCCAGCACACCACCGCGTAGAAGAGGGCGCTCGCCACAACCGTCTGATAGAACATCTGCAGCATCTTCTATAGACGAGGATGACTCACCTCAAGATGTCTCCACGCCATGTAATCAGCCGACAGAGAGAGGTACGGAAGCCCAAGAGGAGAATGGGAAGACTCCTGGACGCCTCGATGAGTCGAGACAAATCTCCGCTCCTTGAGGTCAGACCAGACTCTATCTCTGAAATTCTTTTTCAATTTAGAGAAATGCCAGCTTCTTTTAAAAGGGAGCAATGGAATGATGACTCCCTAAAATTTGCAAATAACGCAGTAGACCTTGTCAATAGCCAACGCACGCATCAGTCCATGCCACAGGGACCTCACTTCGTAATAGAAAACAAGCTATTATATTGGGTCGCCGAGCATGAGGGGGAGATCCAGAAATTGTTGTTAATTCCACGAACCTACTGGCGGTAGGTTTGTGAGTTGGCACATTCTCACTTCCTTGGAGGCGATTTAGGCTCCGAAAAAACTTTATAGCGGATCAAGCTCTGATTTTATTGGCCTGGAAATAACGAGGAGGTTCACTGTTTTTGTACTTCTTGTCCGGATTGTCAATTGTGGCAAATTCCTAGCAGGAACTGTGCTCCTCTCATTCCCCTTCCCCTAATTGATGTTCCCTTTGAAAAAATCGGGGTAGATATAGTAGGAGCCTTAGAGCCCTCAGCCCGAAGACACAAATATATACTAGTCCTCGTGGATTATGTGACCCAATACCTGGAAGCTGTTCCTTTATGCTCAGCTACATCTAAGGCAATCACACGGGAACTAGTAGGGGTCTTTACGTAAGTCAGCATCCCTAAAAAAGTCCTAACGGACCAAGGGACGCCTTTTACCTCAGGAACATTCAGGGAAACAGCCAAGTTACTGAAAATAAAGCACTTATAGACCGCAGTGTATCATCCTCAAACTAGGACTAGTAAAGAGATTTAATCAGACTCTCGAACAGATGCTTCACAAGGTGGTCAGTGGGGATGGGAGGAATTGGGATCAACTCCTCCCTCTTATTCTCCTTGCATATCGGGAAGTCCCACAAGACTCTACAGGGTTCTGAATTATTATACGGATGACAACCATGGGGTATATTAGATATTTTGAAAGAATGCTGAGAAGGAGAGGCTCTTCCCTCTACAAATATATTGGAATATATCGCAATTACGCAATAGATTTGGAAAAATCCAAACTTTTCTAAAAAGTCATATGGAAGAAGCGCAAGCACCACAGGCCCGCTATTATGACTGTGGCATGACACTCCGAGAATTCCATCCAGGGGATTGCGTCATGGTATTGGTTCCCTCCTTCCATTCCAAATTACTTGCCCATTGGCAAGGCCCTTATGAAATTAAGGAGAGGAAAGGACTTATCGAATATTTGGTGAAACAACCCAATTGTCGACGAAGCAAACGGATTTATCATGTGAACTTGCTGAAGCCGTGGAAGGAAAAGGATCCTTATCCCTTCTCCGATCAGCCTCGCTCATTCTTTGCTCAAACAGACACCCTTAATTCGGTGAGGAATTAACTTTCAGACAAAGAAAGTAGAAGTGGAGCTGGAAATCAAACGAATGCAGGAACTAGGAGTGATAGAAGAAGGTTTTAATCTCCTGGTCCAGTCCAATTATCTTTTTTTGCAATGACTTCCGTCATCTTAACCAAGTCTCCCTATTTGATGCTTATCCCATGCTTCGTGCTGGGTCAAGTAAAATTGTTGACTACACTTGACATGACAAAGGGATACTGGCAGATTCCTTTAACACTAGAATTACCAGAGCCTACGAAAAAACTCGTAAATCCGTCCCACCTTAAATCGCGTCTTAAATCCGTTTGCACCTCTCCGCCAGAATCCTTTGTCATCTAAATGTGCTGATAAAGCTACTAGCAGCCAGCTATTCCATCCCCCCACCGACTTAGAATGAACTTCTCTCCTAGCTCAAGCCTTGCCTTGATTTGATTACCTGGGATTGAAGTGGAGTTTTACAGTGGAAATAATTCTAGCGTTATTTGGAATACACGCATTTCATGTGTGTTCCATTTCTATAGTTGGCTGTGCAAACACATTTTTAAAACAGAAACGTTTTTCATATTCTAATAGTAAATGACAAAATGTAGGCATAAACTATATAACGTATGAAGCCTGAAGTCCATATATCAAAGAAACACTTTCACAAAAGGTACAAATAAAAGAACACGTGCGCCTTCATGCAAAAAAAAAAAAGCCGCGTTAGCATGCCACATTGACTTTCTTACTACAGCCACCGTGGTGGCGTAATGGTATCAGCCCCTGACTGGGAATCAGAGGGTGGCGAGTTCAATTCCGCACGGCTCCACTTCGAAAAATTAACTGCTCTTATTCTTACAATTTTAGAATAACAATATAAATTTGATTTCAGTCTGTAACAGGCGGTGTAACTTATGATACTGGTAAAGGTTAGCTTTTTTTTTTTTTTTTTTTAATTCACTTTTCATTCTCGCAGTCACATTCAGAATCAATCCATACAACCCCATCTGACACAGCTGGTTTCACATAAATAAAAGTGCACTTTTATTCAAGACTATAACCGAAGAATAAAGAAAGCAAGTTACAGTTGGTGGTTGATACAACAGCTTGCGTGGTGCAATGTTAAGAACTGCTGATTTCCGATCCGTGCTATATAAAATCATCAGATTCAAATATTAACAGTTCCCACACACCCAAGGTCCGCCATTCCTACATTTACAACATGTGTACTTGTTGCAGTGTACACACCTCTCTGTGCTATGGTTCCTATTACAGTGAGTGAGCACCTGACACTGTACTTTCTTCCCTGGGGGAAGCTGAGGTCTTAGAACGGAAGTTTGTTGACGCTGTATCATCTTTTCTTTTTCCATCGCCTTTTCCTGTAAGAAGCGACGACGAAGTTCCTCTGCAAGGTGAGCCATGAACACTCTTCTTTTCTCAGCGGACCCCGTGCATGCCTTATACAGTACGTGTGCGTTCATCGCTGCTAGGTCAAGGATGTTGTACAACACAGCAACCGGCCACCTGCGTGTTCCTGTGCGCACTGAACAAGCACGCGCCGTCTGGTCCATGATGTCAACGCCACGCTGGGGAAAAAAGAAAGACAAATATATGTGACATTTTGAAGAAATCATTTTATCACCAGAAGAGCACCAGAATACTTCGTCACACTAATATTTTTTTCATTAGCATACCTTCATGTGGTTGTAGTCTGTGACCGTGTTTGTTTTTTTTTTTTTTTATCTTGCCCAATCTCCACATCATAGTGCATTGTGCTGAGAATGCAGACAGACTTCATCTTTTTGGGCACATACACTGTCAGCATGGCACTGGGAGATCTAAACACCAGCGTGGAGAATTGTTCGTGTACTGAACTGACTTTAGCTGCAGGTGGAAGTTCCCGTCGCACTTTATTCATGGTGCCAAGCAGAGCTGTATTGCGGTGCAGCAGTCTATTAGCCAGCGAAAGTGACGTGAAGAAGTTGTCTGTTGTTACGGTTCTGCCTTTTTGGATTGCGGCAGATTTGGAGACAAAGTACATGTGCAATGCCACTCCTTATTTAGGAAAAGATCCCAGTCGTCCCACGGGAGAAAGACTTTCCGAGTCTGTGGTCATAAAGCTTATGGAGCCATTTCTGGACAAAGGCAGAACCGTAACAACAGACAACTTCTTCACGTCACTTTCGCTGGCTAATAGACTGCTGCACCGCAATACAGCTCTGCTTGGCACCATGAATAAAGTGCGACGGGAACTTCCACCTGCAGCTAAAGTCAGTTCAGTACACGAACAATTCTCCACGCTGGTGTTTAGATCTCCCAGTGCCATGCTGACAGTGTATGTGCCCAAAAAGATGAAGTCTGTCTGCATTCTCAGCACAATGCACCATGATGTGGAGATTGGGCAAGATAAAAAAAAAAAAAACAAACACGGTCACAGACTACAACCACATGAAGGTATGCTAATGAAAAAAATATTAGTGTGACGAAGTATTCTGGTGCTCTTCTGGTGATAAAATGATTTCTTCAAAATGTCACATATATTTGTCTTTCTTTTTTCCCCAGCGTGGCGTTGACATCATGGACCAGACGGCGCGTGCTTGTTCAGTGCGCACAGGAACACGCAGGTGGCCGGTTGCTGTGTTGTACAACATCCTTGACCTAGCAGCGATGAATGCACACGTACTGTATAAGGCATGCACGGGGTCCGCTGAGAAAAGAAGAGTGTTCATGGCTCACCTTGCAGAGGAACTTCGTCGTCGCTTCTTACAGGAAAAGGCGATGGAAAAAGAAAAGATGATACAGCGTCAACAAACTTCCGTTCTAAGACCTCAGCTTCCCCCAGGGAAGAAAGTACAGTGTCAGGTGCTCACTCACTGTAATAGGAACCATAGCACAGAGAGGTGTGTACACTGCAACAAGTACACATGTTGTAAATGTAGGAATGGCGGACCTTGGGTGTGTGGGAACTGTTAATATTTGAATCTGATGATTTTATATAGCACGGATCGGAAATCAGCAGTTCTTAACATTGCACCACGCAAGCTGTTGTATCAACCACCAACTGTAACTTGCTTTCTTTATTCTTCGGTTATAGTCTTGAATAAAAGTGCACTTTTATTTATGTGAAACCAGCTGTGTCAGATGGGGTTGTATGGATTGATTCTGAATGTGACTGCGAGAATGAAAAGTGAATTAAAAAAAAAAAAAAAAAAAGCTAACCTTTACCAGTATCATAAGTTACACCGCCTGTTACAGACTGAAATCAAATTTATATTGTTATTCTAAAATTGTAAGAATAAGAGCAGTTAATTTTTCGAAGTGGAGCCGTGCGGAATCGAACTCGCCACCCTCTGATTCCCAGTCAGGGGCTGATACCATTACACCACCACGGCGGTTGTAGTAAGAAAGTCAATGTGGCATGCTAACGCGGCTTTTTTTTTTTTTGCATGAAGGCGCACGTGTTCTTTTATTTGTACCTTTTGTGAAAGTGTTTCTTTGATATATGGACTTCAGGCTTCATACGTTATATAGTTAATGCCTACATTTTGTCATTTACTATTAGAATATGAAAAACGTTTCTGTTTTAAAAATGTGTTTGCACAGCCAACTATAGAAATGGAACACACATGAAATGCGTGTATTCCAAATAACGCTAGAATTATTTCCACTGTAAAACTCCACTTCAATCCCAGGTAATCAAATCAAGGCAAGGCTTGAGCTAGGAGAGAAGTTCATTCTAAGTCGGTGGGGGGATGGAATAGCTGGCTGCTAGTAGCTTTATCAGCACATTTAGATGACAAAGGATTCTGGCGGAGAGGTGCAAACGGATTTAAGACGCGATTTAAGGTGGGACGGATTTACGAGTTTTTTCGTAGGCTCTGGTAATTCTAGTGTTAATGGATTCCGCAAAGGTCAAGACCGTGTTTAGCACCCCTAGTGGACACTGGCAGTATTGTGTCCTTCAATGCGGGTTACACGGGGCTCCTGCAACTTTCGAAAGTCTGGTAGACAAAGTGTTCCGTCTCATCTATTCCAGCATATGGAAGGAACACGTACAGCAGGTCAAAGTGGTGATACAGACACTAGGAGAAGCCGGGCTTCGAATCAATCCAAAGAAATGTTTCTTTGGACTGAAAGAGGCTAGCTATTTGGGCTACCTGGTGGGTCGGGGTACTGTGAAACCACAGTGTTCAAAAATAGATGCCATTTTGAAATGATCCCGTCCGCAAACTAAGCGGCAAGTCCAAGCATTTCTAGGATTGGCCAGGTACTACTGCTGGTTCGTACCTCAGTTTTCCGAGAGAGCGGCGCCCTTGACTGATTTGATGAAGAAAACACCTCCTAACAATGTGGTATGGACTGACAAGATGGACGTTGCATTCTGTGACTTGAAACAGGCTCTTACATCAGCACCAATATTAAAAGCTCCTAATTTTTCTCTCCCTTTTATTCTCCAGACAGACATTTCGGACACAGGCATGGGGGCCGTGTTGAGCCAAAGCGTCAATAGTGTTGAACACCCCGTCATGTACCTAAGCTGGAAACTGCTGGATCGGGAGACCAGATATGCAGCGGTGGAAAGGGAAGCCCTGGCGATTAAATGGCCGATTACGTGTTTGAGGTACTACCTCTTGGACTGGAACTTCACTCTAGTGACAGATCATGCTTCCTTACAGTGGATGGCCCTTCACAAGGAGTCCAATCCACGGGTCACTAGGTGGTTTCTTGACCTACAACCTTACAAGTTTTCGCTCATTCATTGTAAGGGCACTCTCCATGCCAACGCTGATGGCCTCTCTCGTGCCTATGACTTCTCGGTGCAGGTTGCCCGACCCGAAGGGTCTGGGATATGGGGGGGGGGGGTTTCAGGCCTTGTCACACACATGCAAGTAGGAGGAAGCTAAAAGGCTCAAGTAATTGTAATACCCCATCAGACTGGGGGCAGCGGGGTGCACTGACTGTCTTTCTCCGCTCCTTGCAAACCATTCCTGGAAAATACCACTGCCTTTGATGATATCACTACCGATCCTGATGATGTCACTTCTGGTTCTGGCACATTAGATTACGTCAGTTCCAGATCCGATGACATCACTTCTGGTTCTGACCCCTATGACGATGTAACTTCCGGTTTCTGGACCCCATGGTGGGTGCCACTTCCTATACAGGTCTTTAAAGCCGCCATCTTATCTGTTTAATCAGTTTTGTTTTGGACTCAGTCTTGTATACACTCTCTTTGAGAATTCAAGCTTTTTGCAGCCAGGACATATACAGGTGGCTGCCCCAAACCTTTATTATGTCTAGTGTCTTATTATGTCAAAATATATTGTGACACTAGGAGTGGCTGTTGCCCCACAGACAAAACATCTAGACACCAGGTAAAAGTACCAGAAATAATTTTAATTTCTTCAATAATGTGCACAAAGCACCTCCACCTCCATAATACAAATAATCAATCCTCCTCTCCTTCCAGCAGCTCGTTACTCTTCCTCCCAACTCCAGCTCAGCTTGTTGGGTTTCCCATAGTCCTTTATATAGTCCGTGACCCGGAAGTGCTTCTGTCCTTCAGTCCATGTGATTCCATAGCACTTCCAGGTCAGATGAAAACTCTTATTTTTATTCAGACCGGAAGTACTTCAGTTCTTCCATCCCCGTGACTAGGGAGTACTTCCGGGCTATAGGGAAAATAGAAATCTCTGTGTCTCCCTGCAGCATCACCCGATGGCACCCATGGCACCCAGCAGGGCTGTGAAGTAGAACTCCATCTCCCATGATGCCCTGCAGGAATCCAGGGCACCTCCATGCTGCAGGGAGGACTCCATCTAGTGGCCTGGGGGTTCTGGCCGGGATAAACTGCCGGCCATCTTTCACAGTCCCCACCCCCACTCAGCGAAGCACAGTGGGGGCGCAGCATCCAGCCCCACGAGGGTCGTCTTCCTCCAGGAGGTGTTATTTGCTGTGCCTGGTCCGTGGCTCCGTCCTGCAAAACAATCATAGGAGAACTATGGGGAAACACTGTACAAATGCTTCACTTCTTTCCCGGTTCTCCTTAGATAATTTCACCACATATGGCCCGGCCGGCAGCATTCGTAGCACAGCTGCCTACCTTGTGATAGTTTCACCTTGCAAGACTGAAAACAAGCTGGAAACGCTGGCTCTGCCCCTTTACCAGCTGAGGTTGGGCTGTCAGCCACACATGAGCTCACCACTCTACTATCTATTATATCAGGAGACCCCCGTTTCTCTTCTGGGATCTCCTTTTTACTCTGGGGCTGTCTCACAGTCTGAGTCTCTCTATGTGCAAGAGAGAGACCCTTTGCTGTTTGCACACCTTTTGTTTTATGACTGACCGGTGCCGATGTCTTCAGGATCGCATAGCTCCGGGAGGCGGCACTATCCCGCTGCTCCGGTTCGATCGATCCTTCCATCGGACACTCGGTCATCATTCCCGTCTCTTTTGTAGGGCTTGAGGTTACTTGGCACCCGCTACTAATTAATCGTGGGCCTGTTTCACTCTGCGTCCCTCTTTCATGTACGGTACCTGTAACCCTTACCTGTACCGCCAAATTAACCATCTCTGGAAGCTCCCGTTCAAATCGCCACAGGTATTCTTCCATCCTTTTAAAAGGCACTTCGGCCACTGCTCCCTGCTCATCCACGATCTTCTTGATTGAAGTCACGATCTGTAAAAAACTATGCACGGGCTGGAGTAGTTTTTTCAGCTCCCGTACGTCCATATTATTATTTGAATCGGATGGAGGTGGGCTCGAGCCATCATCAGCCCTACCTCCCAGCCGTAAGCCAATGAGCATGCCCGTTTCTGCCACGTACTCTGTTGGGTTTTGCAATGGCGGCTGGGAATTGGAGTTTTCAACTATAGAGGTCCACGGTGCCATCATTGGCCGACTGCGATCTGCCTGTTTTAATTTATTGGTGGACCGATCAGTCATTTCTCAGACCTCCTTACCTTTATGTGGGGTGAGCGATGCCTCGCTCGCCTCCCCCTCCACCTTCGGAAAGTCCAAGTCCGTCTTTTCAAGGGCGAAGTAGAATGCAGTAGGACGTGGACCTTCTCCTTCCCAGAATACCTCGGGGTAGGTTACGTGTCCTTTGTCGGCAAACTGCAGGCGGAAGTCCTCATCGCTCGTACGATCCTGTGGGAGCACACTACCGTCTTCAGGATTATATTCTGCCTCCCGCAGAACCTCCGGATGATCTTCTACAAGGTATGAGCACGGGACAAAGTGCATTACTTTAAAAATGTTCTCAATTCGTTCCCCGGCACATATGTCGTCTTGGACGCCATCCTCCGGAAGTTTCTCCCGATGTGCGTAGCCACTCAGTGTCTCACCTTGGATACAGGCAACGTTGAGCTCTTGACCACCCCTTGTGTTGTCGATCTGCTTCCCTTTTTTCTTCCCCATGACGGACTGGTAAATGGGTTTGGCGGATTTCTGCGTGTCGTGACGCTGTCTGTTGGGTTGTGTGCACAGAAAATTTTTTCTTTTCAAGTTTTCTGCCAAACAGACGGCCAGAAAATCCTGCCGGCTATGCTACTGTGACACTAGGGGTCGCTGTTGCCCTGTGTAACCCACAGACAAAACATCCAGACACCAGGTAAAAGTACCAGAAATAATTTTAATTTCTTCAATAATGTGCACAAAGCACCTCCATCTCCAGAATGCACAATAATCAATAATAATACAAATAATCAATCCTCCTCTCCTTCCAGCAGCTCCATCACTCTTCCTCCCAACTCCGGCTCAGCTTGTTGGGTTTCCCATAGTCCTTTATATAGTCCGTGACCCGGAAGTGCTTCTGTCCTTCAGTCCATGTGATTCCATAACACTTCTGGGTCAGGTCTTCAGTATTTCAGTTCTTCCGTCCCCATAACTAGGGATTACTTCCGGGCTATAGGGAAAATAGAAATCCCTGTGTCTCCCTGCAGCATCACCCGATAGCACCCATGTCACCCAGCAGGGCTGTGAAGTAGAACTCCTTCTCCCACAATGCCCTGTGGGAATCCGGGGCACCTTCATGCTGCAGGGAGGACTCCATCTAGCGGTCTGGGGGTGCTGGCCGGGATAAACTGCCGTCCATCAATCACAATATAAAGATTAGTAAGTGGATTAGTGTCTGCAAGCCAAATGTTTGTTTTACTTTTGCTTTTCCCTATCAAGGCACTCTTGAGTTTTTGGGACTATGAGACCCAACTCAATTAAGTTAACATTAATTGTAAATTCAAGTAATTTTTTTTTCTTGGTTTAAATTTGAGTAGAATGTAGTTTTAACATACTGTATATAATTGAATATTCAGTTTTTCCCACTATAAGATAAAACGTAATGCAATGTTCTGAATGTTTAGCTCTGTGCAACAGTAGAATAACTCACAGATTATAGTTTGACAACCAAAGACAGACAGGTATTAAGGGCATATAGTTTTCACATCGCCATGGTATGTATGTACATGAGCATGGTCCTAGTGTATGAGATAAAGTATAGAAACTTTAAGAAATGTAACATAGACACTTAAGCCTTAAATGGAATATCACAGACATGAAGTTTTCCTTTTTTAGGTGTGTATTTTATAAGCTTTCTGCCTTAAATTTTGCTGGAACGTTTTACTTGGAATCTCCTTTAAATTTTTAAAACAAAGATACTTGGACTGTGAAGATTTCTGTTGGAAATCATACTCTGTTGGAATGCTTTACTGGTAGCTGCATTTGGAACTATTTTTAACTATTTGGAAACCTTCAACAACTGCAGCTACATTTTAAGTTTTCAGAAAACTGCCACTAAAGACTTAAAGACAGAAAACTGCCTAACAAACTCAGCATATGCAATGGAAACTAAACTGAAAGAACTGAAGGACCTGTGTTAAAAGAGCTGTTGTAGACAAAGTACTGTGCCTTACTTATATACTTACCCACGTGACGCTTGCTTGTACATGCTGATAGGCAACCTTAGAAGTGCAAACTTAGAAGCTATGACTGGGACCAAAAGAAATAAGCGTGGCTAATTCGCTATCTATACTAATAAAAGGCAAAGCCCTCACTGACTCACTGACTGACTGACTGACTCACTCATCACTAATTGTCCAACTTCCCGTGTAGGTGGAAGGCTGACATTTGGCAGGCTCATTCCTTACAGCTTACTTACAAAAGTTAGGCAGGTTTCATTTCGAAATTCTACGCATAATGGTCATAACTGGAACCTGTTTTTTGTCCATATACTCTAATGGAGGAGGCGGAGTCACGTATCGCGTCATCACGCCTCCTACGTAATCACGTGAACTGAAAACAAGGAAGAGATTTACAGCACAAGTCAAACATGGGAACGAAGGTAAATGACGTTAATTGTTGAGTGTCTTTTAATACTATGTAAGCATACATATTAACACATGTGCAATTAAACGTGTGCATTTACAGGGTGATTTCTCAGGCTTAAAAGCTCGCCTTTTATTAAAAAGGTAAATGCAAACTGTTTTCATTCTGAAGGGCACAAACCATGTTAGATTTCAGCCGTTAAACACACAAAAATGTCGGTACACCAGATAAATAAGCGCAACATATTATCAGTTGTATTGTATGCTTACAATACATATAGAAATGTATTAGATAGATAGATAGATAGATAGATAGATAGATAGATAGATAGATAGATAGATGCTTTATTAATCCCAGGGGGAAATTCACATACTCCAGCAGCAAAAAATATTAAATTAAAGAGTAATAAAAAATGCTATTAATCGTTAACTAATAGTATGGGATGGTGTTTTTCGACTCGCGCCTTGATTTAAACAATTGCATGTCTTGGTGGGTTTGCGTAGCTTATTGTCAATATCTTTACACCTCTTTTTAAGACTTATTGACTGAAACGGGCTTTCACGAAAAAAGTTAGGGCTTTGCTACAGGATACACCCTCCACAAGTTAAGGAAGTAAAAATAAAGGTATATATTTCTGTTTTATTTAAACCTTTTAAGGTCGTATGCATAGCCCCATTTGGCTGTTTTATTTTATTTTTTTTCTTTTTTCAGTAATATTTAATCTCCTTAAAGAAAAACAACATATGCATTTTACTTTTTTTGTATCTCTTTAGTAATATTTTAGTGTAAAAGGATAACCAGTATTAACACATGTGCAATTAAACGTGTGCATTTACGGGGTGATTTCTCAGGCTTAAAAGCTCGCCTTTTATTAAAAAGGTAAATGCAAGCTGTTTTCATTCTGAAGGGCACAAACCACGTTGGATTTCAGCCGTTAAACGCGCAAAAATGTCGGTACAGCAGATAAATAAGCACAACATATTATCAGTTGTATTGTATGCTTACAATACATATAGAAATGTGTTAATCGTTAACTAATAGTATGGGATGGTGTTTTTCAACTCGCGCCTTGATTTAAACGATTCCATGTCTTGGTAGGTTTGCGTAGCTTATTGTCAATATCTTTACACCTGTTTTTAAGACTTATTGACTGAAATGGGCTTTCACGAAAAAAGTTAGGACTTTGCTACAGGATACACCCTCCACAAGTTAAGGAAGTAAAAATAAAGGTATATATTTCTGTTTTATTTAAACCTTTTAAGTTCGTATGCATAGCCCCATTTGGCTGTTTTAGTTTTTTTTTTCTTTCTTCAGTAATATTTAATCTCCTTAAAGAAAAACAACATATGCATTTTACTTTTTTTGTATCTCTTTAGTAATATTTTAGTGTAAAAGGATAACCAGTATTTAAACCTTTTATGTTACTTTATAAAGTTATTTTACACAATGTTGAAAAATTAATAAGAAAGCTACATATTTTGGCAGCTGTTGCTTTAATTTTCAATGAAATGAAAAAAGTTCTCCAAGAGAAAACCTCAATGAAGAAGAAACAGTTTGCGCTATCTAAAAAGGAGAAACCCTCATTTATAAAGGTTTGCTACAGATGACTTAACTGAAAATAAATGAATAGTTCCTATGTGTATAATACATATTTATCTATTTGACTTATGCCTTTATTCCAGCAAATTGCAACATCTGAGGTACAATTTGTTACATTACTTTTGTTTTTTGCAGCACAGGCAGGTGAAGTGACTTCCTCAGGGTCACACAGTGGTGTCAGTACCAGGATTTGAACTGACAAGCTCCGGGTTTGCTGAAATATTACTGAAGAAAGAAAAAAAATGAAAACGGGCAAATGGGGCTATGCATACAAATGTCCATCCATCCATTATCCAACCCGCTATATCCTAAATACAGGAGCCAATCCCTGCCAACACAGGGCACAAGGCAGGAAACAAACCCCGGGCAAGGTGCCAGCCCACCGCAGGGCGCACACACCCAAACACACCCACACACCACAGACAATTTAGAATCGCCAATGCACCTAACCTACATGTCTTTGGACTGTGGGAGGAAACCGGAGTACCCGGAGGAAACCCAGACAGACACGGGGAGAACATTCAAACTCCACGCAGGGCAGCGAACCTGGGTCTCCTAACTGGCACCTTTCACTGCGCCACCATACCGCCCGCATACAAACTAAAAAGGTTTAAATAAAACAGAAATATATACCTTTATTTTTACTTCCTTAACTTGTGGAGGGTGTATCCTGTAGCAAAGCCCTAACTTTTTTCGTGAAAGCCCCTTTCAGTCAATAAGCCTTAAAAACAGGTGTAAAGCTAAACTTGCAGCACCGCTATTCAATTACACTTGCCTAACGCCTCTCCTAAGGGGAGATACTGTGGGATCTGGGCATCCGTCAAAGCACCAATCACAGGCCCGATTAGAAAGCGGGAAGCTGTGATTTGTCGTCTCCCTCCCATGTAACAATCACAGCCCGTGTTACAACGCACTATGTATGTATGTGTATATTTATATATGTATATGTGTGTGTGTATGTATGTGTGTATATGTATGTGTATATATATGTTGATATGTGTGTATATATATATATATATATATATATATATATATATATATATATATATATATATATGGATGTGTATATGTATATACTGTATATATATATATATATGTATATGTAGATATGTGTATATGTAGATATGTATATATATGTATATATGTATATGTATATATATGTTTACATAACCTCTTTAACACACTACTTCTCCGCTGCGAAGCGCGGGTATTTTGCTATATATATAGAAAATAGCAAAATACCCGCGCTTCGCAGTGGCGAAGTACTGCTTTAAAATTTTAAATAATAAACTGAGGGAAATTATACCAATAATTATTTGTTAAGGATCTCTTTGTATACCATGTTGTCAGTTCGCCCCTCCGGTTGTAATATGAACAAGTTGTGTGCTGAGCTTACTCTTGAGCATGCAACGTATACTTGGCCATGTGAAAAGCAAATCAAGAACAGCAAGACCGCGCCAGCTGCGGAGCTCAGCTCGGAACGAAATGAAGTGAATGAAATGAGGTGAATGGGAGGGGAGATGATCACGTGACTCCAACACCCGCCTTAACTCTCCATCCCTCCACAAACACACAAACACAGTCTCTCGGATCCCAACTCTCCTTTATATATATAGATAAATAGCAAAATACCCGCGCTTTGCAGCGGAGAAGTAGTGTGTTAAAGAGGTTATGAAAAAGAAAAGGAAACATTTTAAAAATAACGTAACATGATTGTCAATGTAATTGTGTTGTCATTGTTATGAGTGTTGCTGTCTTTTATATATATAATATACACACACACATATAAACATATATATACATATACATATATACATATATATACATATCTACATATATATATACATATACACATCCACATATCAACATATATATATACACATACATACACACACACACACACACACATACATATATCTATAATAATAAAAGGCAAAGCCCTCACTCCTCCTCACTTCAGGCTCATTCCTTACAGCTTACTTACAAAAGTTAGGCAGGTTTCATTTCGAAATTCAAAGCGTAATGGTCATAACTGGAACATATTTTTTGTCCATACACTGTAATGGAGGAGGCGGAGTCACGTATCGCGTCATCACGCCTCCTACGTAATCACGTGAACTAAAAACAAGGAAGACATTTACAGCACGAGTCACACACGGGAACGAAGGTAAATGACGTTAATTTTTGACTGTCTTTTAATACTGTGTAAGCATACATATTAACACGTGCAATTAAACGTGTGCATTTACGGGGTGATTTCTCAGGCTTAAAAGCTCACCTTTTATCAAACGCGGGAACAAAGGTAACTGACGTTGTTCACTGTCTTTTAATACTGTGTAACCATACATATTAACACATGTCCAATTAAACGTGTGCATTTACGGGGTGATTTCTCAGGCTTAAAAGCTCGCCTTTTACTAAA